>NC_069499.1:1368361162-1368511162 GCF_027579735.1 Bombina bombina
TCATTCAGACTGAGCATGCAGTTTTATACAACTTTCCAAATTACGTTTATTGTCAAGTTTGTTTTGTTCTCTTGATATCCTTTGTTTAGAGTAAACCTAGGTAAGCTGATAGGAGCTTAAGAGCGTGCATGTGTCTTTAGCAGTCTATAGCAGCAAAAGTAAAAATTAGTTTAAGAAATTAGTGCAAATACCTACAGTATGTTTGAGCAATGATTTAAGAGGCTGGATAAATTACTGGTATTAGAGAAGTATAGATATCTAACACAAAAAAAAGCCATCACAGTTTGCATTGAAAGGAATACTAAAGACAACATTTATCATCCTTGCAGGCGGACAGATTCACAAGTAGTGGACCTGTCTGCCTGCAATTGCCATTTGTGATGCTGCATCTCATGGCGAAATTTAACATTGTACAAGAGGTTTTGTTGTGCAATGCTGCACCTGCCCCTGCACAACCATTTGTGCTAGAGCAGAGCATATCAATTACCCTGAACGAGTGAGTGTCATGGTAATTGGTCTTGCCACAGAATTTATATTGTTTAAAAAGATAGGTAATCATTTTGTTACCTTTTCCCCAGTTTTGTATAACCAGCATGGTTATATTAATATACTTTTACCTCTGTAATTACCTTGTATCTAAGCCTCTGCAGACTGCCCCCTTATTTCAATTATGTTGACACATGCATTTTAGTGCTGACTCCTAGGTAACTAAATGGGAGTAAGCACAATGTTATCTGTATGGCACACATGAACTAGTGCTGCCTAGCTGTCCAAAACTGTCAAATTGCACTGAGATAAGAGGCGGCCTTCAGGGGCTTAGAAATTAGCATATGAGCCTTCCGAGGTTTAGCTTTGAACAAAGAATACATTACATTTGCTTAAAATATCCATGTATCTTTTATAGGATGCCAGACTGTATTCAAATCTCAACTAACAAATTTAAAGCAATGTAGTATCTTTGAGTGTAAAGCGGTAACATTGCTTTGCAAAACCTCCCCCCCCCCCCCCAGATTTTTAGACATAATTCTAATGTTGGAGATACAGGACCAGTACTGAATGGATTAATTGATGAATAGAACAATTGTATATATTGTTAGAAAATGTTAACCGTAATCTGCTGTTGATATAAGAATTTAAAATACTTTCACATTAAATTTTATCTATATTTGGTGTCATTGCACATAAAGTAGACTTCATGTTTGCATTTACCATATTTGAGTTTGTTATCTCTCATAGTTTTAAATTCGATTAGAGAATGATGACTATTTGTGTCTTCCTCTGCTTAGTGTATAACAAACCGATGGAGGAGGCTTCTTTGGAATTCCTTCTGAAAGATTATGATCTGATTTATGGACGGCGTACACAGCTGGAGTTGGATATACGGGCTTCATTCTTGCGTTTTATGGCTTGTCTGCTAAAGGGTTATAGATCCTATTTGTTACCAATCACCCAGGCTCCCTCTGAGCGGACATGGGATTCCAGTAATCTCTTTAATGTGGAAGGTATGTGTCAGAAGTATTTTTAACAGAATAGATTATGGGGAAGTCTTGGCAAGAGGGGTGGTATATTGTTAAAATAAAAAGTATATTAGTTGGAGGCTTTTAAAGTGATAGAGGTAGGAAGATTGTATTCATTTGTGAAACAAGGTGATGAATTAGATCAAAATACTCAATTTAGAATTAGACTGGGTGTATTGGTTTAAGAAACTGAGTTCTGATGCATTTATTTCAAAAGGAATGATATTGGCAAAAGTAGGAAGTTGGGGGGGTTACTTGAAGTATGTAAGAGCTGCATTATTCAACTAATTGGGTATGTATTGTAAGGCTAGGACTAGCTAGGATGAAGAAGGTTGGTAGATGTATACAGTTTCGATAGAGTTGTGGAAGACGGGAACGCATATTGATTTGTTGATGGAAAAAAGGAAAAATGTGATTTGAATTTGTAGAAGGAAGAGGTACTCAGTAAGTTTGTGAGGGTGGGGCAGAGAAAGGGCTTAGTGCCTTTTTACATGTTAATTCAACAAATTAAGCATGAACTTGCTTAAAGGGACATTAAACACTAAATAAATGCTAGATCAAATGCTGCATTCAAAGAAAAGATTAGTCTGAGAATAACGTGGATGTATTTTCTTTCATGTAATTAGCAAGAGTCCATGAGCTAGTGACGTATGGGATATACATTCCTACCAGGAGGGGCAAAGTTTCCCAAACCTCAAAATGCCTATAAATACACCCCTCACCACACCCACAATTCAGTTTTTACAAACTTTGCCTCCCATGGAGGTGGTGAAGTAAGTTTGTGCTAGATTCTACGTTGATATGCGCTTCGCAGCAGGCTGGAGCCCGGTTTTCCTCTCAGAGTGCAGTGAATGTCAGAGGGACGTGAAGAGAGTATTGCCTATTTGAATACAATGGTCTTCCTCTAGGGGATCTATTTCATAGGTTCTCTGTTTTCAGATCGACGATATACTCTTATATACCATTACCTCTACTGATTCTCGTTTCAGTACTGGTTTGGCTATCTACTATATGTAGATGAGTGTCTTAGGGTAAGTAAGTCTTATTTTTTTATGACACTCAAAGCTATGGTTGGGCACTTTATATGTAAAGTTCTAAATATATGTCTTTAAACTTATATTTGCCATGATTCAGGATAATCAGTATTCCTTATTTCAGACAGTCAGTTTCATTATTTGGGATAATGCATATGAATAAATATTTTTCTTACCTTAAAAATTTTTTCAATTTACTTTTTTTCCTGTGGGCTGTTAGGCTCGCGGGGGCTGAAAATGCTACAATTTATTGCGTCATTCTTGGCGCAGACTTTTTTTGCGCAAAAATTTTTGTCATTTCCGGCGCCCTAATTGACGCCGGAAGTTTGTTCGTGGTTGCATCTTTTTTTGACGTATTTGTGTTCAGACGTTTTTTTGCGCCAAAAATGTGGGTCGGCGTCACAGGATGTGGCGTCATACTTGGCGCCAAAAAATATGGGCGTTGTACTTGGCACCAATAATGTGGGTGTCATTCTTGGCGCCAAAAAATGTGGGCGTCATTCTTGTCTCCACCTTTTTTTCACATTATTTCAGTCTCATTTTTCATTGCTTCTGGTTGCTAGAGGCTTGTTCATTTGGCATTTTTTCCCATTCCTGAAACTTTCATTTAAGGAATTTGATAATTTTGCTTTATATGTTGCTTTTTCTATTACATATTGCAAAATGTCTACACCTGACCCTGGATCAGAATCTACTTCTGGAAAGACTCTGCCTGCTGCTGGTTCTACCAAAGTTAAGTGCATCTGTTGTAAACTTTTGGTAACTGTTCCTCTGGCTGTAGTTTGTGATAACTGTCATGATAAACTTTCTAATGCAGATTGTGTTTCCATTAGTAATAATCCATTACCTGTTGTTGTTCCTTCAACATCTAATGTTCAGGATGTCCCTGTTAATATAAAAGATTTTGTTTCTAAATATATTAGGAAGGCTCTGTCTGTTATTCCTCCTTCCAGTAAACATAAAAGGTCTTTTAAAACTTCTCATATTTCAGATGAATTTTTAAGTGACCGCCATCATTCTGACTTATCTGTTTCTGATGAGGATCTATCTGGTTCTGAAGATTCTGCCTCAGATATTGATACTGATAAATCTTCATATTTATTTAAGATGGAGTTTATTCGTTCTTTACTTAAAGAAGTGTTAATTGCATTAGATATGGAGGAGTCTAGTCCTCTTGATACTAAATCTACTAAGCGTTTAAATTCGTTTTTCAAACCTCATGTAGTTATTCCAGAAGTTTTTCCAGTTCCTGATGCTATTTCAGAAGTAATTTCTAGGGAATGGAATAGTCTGGGTACTTCATTTACTCCTTCTCCAATGTTTAAGAAATTGTACCCTGTGCCATCTGATAGATTAGAGTTTTGGGACAAAATCCCTAAAGTTGATGGGGCTATCTCTACTCTTGCTAAATCTACTACTATTCCTACGGCGGATAGTACTTCCTTTAAGGATCCTTTAGATAGGAAGCTTGAATCCTTTCTAAGGAGAGCTTATTTATGTTCAGGTAATCTTCTTAGGCCTGCTATTTCTTTGGCTGATGTTGCTGCAGCTTCTACTTTCTGGTTGGAGGCTTTAGCGCAACAAGTGTCAGACCATAATGCTTATAGCATTGTTAAACTTCTTCAACATGCTAATAACTTTATTTGTGATGCCATTTTTGATATCATTGGAATTGATGTCAGGTATATGTCTTTAGCTATTTTAGCTAGAAGAGCTTTATGGCTTAAATCTTGGAATGCAGATATGACTTCTAAGTCAACTTTGCTTTCTCTTTCTTTCCAAGGTAATAAATTATTTGGTTCACAGTTGGATTCTATTATTTCAACTGTTACTGGGGGGAAAGGAACCTTTTTGCCTCAGGACAAAAAATCTAAAGGTAAATACAGGGCTGCAAATCGTTTTCGTTCCTTTCGTCAGAATAAGGAACAGAAGCCTGACCCTTCCCCTAAAGGAACGGTTTCCGTTTGGAAGCCTTCTCCAGTCTGGAATAAATCCAAGCCTTTTAGAAAGTCAAAACCAGCTCCCAAGTCCACATGAAGGTGCGGCCCTCATTCCAGCACAGCTGGTAGGGGGCAGGTTACGATTTTTCAAAAATATTTGGATAAATTCGATTCACAGTCTTTGGATTCAGAACATTGTTTCACAAGGGTACAGAATAGGTTTCAAGGTAAGGCCAGCTGTGAGAAGATTTTTTCTCTCTTGCATTCCAGTAAACCCAGTGAAGGCTCAGGCATTTCTGAAATGTGTTTCAGACCTAGAGTTGGCTGGGGTAATTATGCCAGTTCCAGTTCTGGAACGGGGTCTGGGGTTTTACTCAAATCTATTCATTGTACCAAAGAAGGAGAATTCCTTCAGACCAGTTCTGGATCTAAAAATATTGAATCGTTATGTAAGGGTACCAACATTCAAAATGGTGACTATAAGGACTATTCTGCCTTTTGTTCAGCAAGGGCATTATATGTCTACAATAGATTTACAAGATGCATATCTTCATATTTCAATTCATCCAGATCACTATCAGTTCCTGAGATTCTCTTTTCTAGACAAGCATTACCAGTTTGTTGCCCTTCCGTTTGGCCTAGCAACAGCTCCAAGGATCTTTTCAAAGGTTCTCGGTGCCCTTCTCTCTGTAATCAGAGAACAGGGTATTGCAGTATTTCCTTATTTGGACGATATCTTGGTACTTGCTCAGTCTTTACATTCTGCAGAATCTCATACGAATCAACTTGTGTCGTTTCTTCAAAAACATGGTTGGAGGATCAATTTACCAAAGAGTTCATTGATTCCTCAGACAAAGGTAACCTTTTTGGGCTTTCTAATAGATTCAGTGTCCATGACTTTGTCTTTAACAGAAAAGAGACGTCTGAAGTTGGTTTCAGCTTGTCGAAACCTTCAGTCTCAGTCGTTCCCTTCGGTAGCTTTGTGCATGGAAATTCTCTACAGCTTTGTATGCTGAACCAGTGGTGCAGGGATTATACAAAGATATCACAAATAATATCCTTAAATCCCAATGTTCGATCTTCTCTGACTTGGTGGTTGAATCACCATCGTCTAATTCAAGGGGCCTCTTTCGTTCGTCCAACCTGGACTGTAATCTCAACAGATGCGAGTCTTTCAGGTTGGGGAGCTGTATGGGGATCTCTGACAGCGCAGGGGGTTTGGGAATCTCAGGAGGCGAGATTACCAATCAACATTTTGGAACTCCGTGCGATTTTCAGAGCTCTTCAGTTCTGGCCTCTTCTGAAGAGAGAATCGTTCATTTGTTTTCAGACAGACAATGTCACAATCGTGGCGTATGTCAATCATCAAGGTGGGACTCACAGTCCTCAAGCTATGAAAGAAGTATCTCGGATACTTGTATGGGCGGAATCCAGCTCCTGTCTAATTTCTGCGGTTCACATCCCAGGTGTAGACAATTGGGAAGCGGATTATCTCAGTCACCAGACGTTACATCCGGGCGAATGGTCTCTTCACCCAGAGGTATTTCTTCAGATTGTTCAAATCTGGGGACTTCCAGAAATAGATCTAATGGCCTCTCATCTAAACAAGAAACTTCCCAGGTATCTGTCCAGATCCAGGGATCCTCAGGCGGAAGCAGTGGACGCGTTGTCGCTTCCTTGGAATTATCATCCTGCCTATATCTTTCCGCCTCTAGTTCTTCTTCCAAAAGTGATTTCCAAAATTCTAATGGAACGTTCGTTTGTACTGCTGGTGGCTCCAGCATGGCCTCACAGGTTTTGGTATGCGGATCTCATTCGGATGGCCAGTTGCCAACCTTGGACACTTCCGATAAGACCGGACCTTCTATCTCAAGGCCCATTTTTCCATCAGGATCTCAAATCATTAAATTTGAAGGTATGGAAATTGAACGCTTGATTCTTAGTCATAGAGGTTTCTCTGACTCAGTAATTAATACTATGTTACAGGCTCGTAAATCTGTGTCTAGGAAGATTTATTATCGAGTCTGGAAGACTTACATTTCTTGGTGTTCTTCTCATAAATTCTCCTGGCATTCTTTTAGAATTCCTAGAATTTTACAGTTTCTTCAGGATGGTTTGGATAAAGGTTTGTCTGCAAGTTCTTTGAAAGGACAAATCTCTGCTCTTTCTGTTCTTTTTTTACAGAAAGATTGCTAATCTTCCTGATATTCATTGTTTTGTACAGGCTTTGGTTCGTATCAAACCTGTCATTAAGTCAATTTCTCCTCCTTGGAGTCTTAATTTGGTTCTGAGGGCTTTACAGGCTCCTCCGTTTGAACCTATGCATTCTCTGGATATTAAATTACTTTCTTGGAAAGTTCTGTTCCTTTTGGCCATCTCTTCTGCTAGAAGAGTTTCTGAGTTATCTGTTCTTTCTTGGGAATCTCCTTTTCTGATTTTTCATCAGGATAAGGCAGTATTGCAGACTTCATTTAAATTTTTACCTAAGGTTGTGAATTCTAACAACATTAGTAGAGAGATTGTTGTCCCTTCATTGTGTCCTAATCCTAAGAATTCTATGGAGAAATCTTTACATTCTTTGGATGTAGTAAGAGCGTTAAAATATTATGTTGAAGCTACTAAAGGTTTTAGAAAGACTTCTAGTCTATTTGTTATCTTTTCTGGTTCCAGGAAAGGTCAGAAGGCTTCTGCTATTTCCTTGGCATCTTGGTTAAAGTCCTTGATTCATCATGCTTATGTAGAGTCGGGTAAGTCCCCGCCTCAAAGGATTACGGCTCATTCTACTAGGTCAGTTTCTACTTCCTGGGCTTTTAGGAATGAAGATTCTGTTGATCAAATTTGCAAAGCAGCAACTTGGTCTTCTTTGCATACTTTTACTAAATTGTACCATTTTGATGTTTTTTCTTCTTCTGAAGCAGTTTTTGGTAGAAAAGTACTTCAGGCAACTGTTTCAGTTTGATTCTTCTGCTTATAATTTCAGTTTTTTTCATTATAAGATTAAAACTTTTGATTTGGATGTGGATTATTTTTTCAGCGGAATTGGCTGTCTTTATTTTATCCCTCCCTCTCTAGTGACTCTTGCGTGGAAGTTCCACATCTTGGGTATATGCTATCCCATACGTCACTAGCTCATGGACTCTTGCTAATTACATGAAAGAAAACATAATTTATGTAAGAACTTACCTGATAAATTCATTTCTTTCATATTAGCAAGAGTCCATGAGACCCACCCTTTTTGTGGTGGTTATGATTTTTTTGTATAAAGCACAATTATTCCAATTCCTTATTTTTTGATGCTTTCGCTACTTTCTTATCACCCACTTCTTGGCTATTCGTTAAACTGAATTGTGGGTGTGGTGAGGGGTGTATTTATAGGCATTTTGAGGTTTGGGAAACTTTGCCCCTCCTGGTAGGAATGTATATCCCATACGTCACTAGCTCATGGACTCTTGCTAATATGAAAGAAATGAATTTATCAGGTAAGTTCTTACATAAATTATGTTTTTTTTTTTAAATGTTTCATTAGTTGTTTAAATATTAACACAATAAGTGTAAAGATTTAGTGTCTATAAAATAATGGGATCTGCCATGTTGTAAATTAGGTAACCTCCTCTGCTATGGCTAATTCGGAACAGTTATAAATAAGTCACTAGATTGTTCAGCCAATGGCTGTGTGGAATATAACAGTGTTCTGCACTTCCATTTATAACAAGAACTGAAAAGCTCACAATTTCAGACTGGAATTACAGGAAAAGGGGACTAAATAAATAATGAAAGTATTTTGCAGACTTTTATTTATATATACGATTTATCATTTTATTTTACTATCTCACAGGTAGATTACGAGTTATGCGTGCTATAGGGGATTTAACGAACGTTATTTCACCTTCTATAGCGCAGCCATTACAAGTTTTGAAACAGCTGCCTTGTGCGTGCAATATGATTGCGCTGAGCTCCACACCGCACAAAATACAAGCGCTGATTTGACATACTCGTGCACACTTTCCCCATAGACATCAATGGGGATAGCAGGTGAGGAAAAAACCTAACACCTGCGATCGCGGAATGAAAAGCTCAGTAACGCAGCCCCATTGATGTCTATGGGGGGAAATAATAGATATGTTTAAACCTAACACCCTAACATAAACCCCATGTCCAAACACCCCTAATCTGCCGCCCCCGACATCGCCTAAGCTGCCTTACACTAAAACCTAACATTACAAAAAATAAAAAAACTTACCATTACAAAAAATAACAAACGAAATTATCCAAAACAATAAAAATTATTCCTATTCGAATACCCTTTTAAAAAAATAAATTAACCCATCCCAAAATAAAAAACCCTGATCTATAATAAACTACCAAGGGCCCTTAAAAGGGCCTTTTGTAGGGCATTGCCCTAAAGATATCAGCTCTTTTTCTTCAAAAGAAAAACGAACACCCCCTAACAGTATACAAACCCCCACCCCCCAAACCCACAAAATAAAAATAAAGTAAAACCTAATCTACCCATTGCCCTTTTGCTGCCTATTAAAAATAAAAAATGGCTATTCTAAAAAGAAAAGCCCACCCCAAAATGAAAAAAATAACAAATGAATTATCCAAAATAATAACAATTATTTTTAATCTAATACCCATTTAAAAAATAAAAAATACCCCAAAATATAAAACCTAAAGGGCCTTTTGTAGGGCATTGTCCTAAGTTAAACAGCTCTTACATGAAAAAAAATACAAAGACCCACTAACATTACAAGCCTCCAACCCCCACAAACCCACAAAATAAAAAAAATCTATCTAAAAAAACCTAATCTACCCATTGCCCTGAAAAGGGCATTTGTATGAGCATTGTCCTTAAAAGGGCATTTAGCTATTTTGCATTGCCCTGAAAAGGGCATTTAGCTCTTTTAAGAAAAGCCCAAACCCTAAACTAAAAAAATAAACAAAAAACACCCAAAAAAGTTTAACAAATCCTAACACTAACCCACGAAGATCCACTTACAGTTGCTTAAGTCCTGCTTGAAGGATCTTAATCACGGCGGCGCAGAGCGAGTTCAAATCAGCCAATAGAATTTCAGTAGCTCTCATCCTATTGGCTGTTTTGAACAACCAACAGGATTTCAGTAGCTCTCATCCTATTGGCTGATTTGAATTTCTAAAATCAAATCAGCCAATAGGAATGCATTTAATTTAAGATAGGGAAATTGTAATTTTAATATAAAGTTAGGGGAGCGTTAGGTTTAGGGGTTACTAGTTTAAATTAGTTTATTGCGATGTGGGGGCTTTCAGTTTAGAGGTTAATAGGTTTATTATAGTGGCGGCAGTGTAGGGCTTAATAGCTTTAGTATAGTGAGGGCGATGTGGGCGGACGGCAGATTAGGGGTTAATAATATTTAAATAGTGTTTGCGATCTGGGAGGACGGCGGTTTAGGGGTTAATAACTTTATTATAGTGGTGACGATGTCGGGGAGCGGCGGAATAGGGGTTAATACATTTTATTAGTGGCGGCGATGTCGGGAGTGGCAGATTAGGGGTTAATAACTTTAATATAGTATTTGCTATGCCGGAGGGCCTCGGTTTAGGGGTTAATAGGTAGTTTATGGGTGTTCAGTGTACTTTGCAACACTTTATTTATGAGTTTTATGTAACAGTTTTGTAGTGTAAAACTCATAACTACTGCTCTCAGATTGTGAAACGGATCTTGTTGGTATAGGCTGGAACGCAAGTTTTTTTTAGCCTCACCGCAAAACTCGTAATGGTTGCGCTATGGAAGTCCCATGAAAAAAACGTAATTTTTACGAGTGCAGGAATGAGGTTGAGTTATAGGCTAAAAGGCTTGCTGTACAGCTATACCGACAAGACTCGTAATGGCTGCGGTGCTGTTTTAACGCTGAAATTACCATTTTTTCAGCGTTAAAACCCAAACGCAAAACTTGTAATCTAGGTATCCGTGTTTATAGTAGTATTATTGCATTTAAAAAAGTTCCATCCTTAGTTTGTAGCTCGATTTTTGAAGAATGTTTAAGGCACTGTCAGGTGTTTTATATTTCTTCCAGGTTTTATACCTTGTATTCCATTGTATTTATACCATGTAGTGTGTACAACAAACCACTACTACTTCCCAGTTTATCGGAACATAGAGTTATTCCTTTTAAAGATAAAAACTTTAAGTGGATAAACTTTGTTTTATATTTGCACAGCGTTTTATAGATCAGTGGTTGCTATGGCCTGTTCAGCACAACTTATTAGTGTTAAGTATGTTTCTGTTTAGGGAAGTCAAAATTAAACTTTCATGATTCAGATACAGCATCTTGTTTTAAGACATTTTAAATTTAATTTATATTATTATTATTGTTATGATTACTATTACCATTTTTTTATATAGGTGGCGAAAGTCCACGAGCTGTTACTGATGGGATATACATTCCTACCAGGAGAAGGCAAAGTGTCCCAAACCTCAAATGCCTATAAATAGACCTCACACATACCTCAGTTTAAAATCTTTGCCTCCTTTTGAAGGGAGTGAAACATGATGTGCTTGATTCTTCAGTGAAAGGTGCTTCTAAGCATATTGAAGCCCAGTTCCTCTCTGAGTACTATGTTTGTCTGAGGGAAGTGAAAGGAGTACTGCCTGTTGAGACTATGAAGTGAAAGGAGTACTGCCTGTTGAGACTATGGGGCCAAATTATCAAGCTCCGAATGCTCCATAACTTGTCCGCCTGCTCTGAGGCGGCGGAGAGAAATCAAACCGATCGAATACAATCGGGTTGATTGACACCCCCTGCTAGCGGCCGCGAATCTGCAGGTGGTGGTATTGCACAAACAGTTCTGGTGAACTGCTTGTGCAATGATAAATGCCAACAGCATATGCTGTCGGCATTTATCGATGTGCAGCGGACATGATACGCTACATTGTATCTTGTCCACTCACACTCTTGGAATTCTTTTCATACAGGGATTCATCTTCTGCCTCCCTTTACAGATCAACATTATACTCTGCTCCCATTACCTCTGCTGATATTCTTTAGTACTGGTTTGACTGTCTGCTGTATATGGATGGGTGTCTTATGGTAAGTATGATTTTTATTTTTTCTTTGAGACACTCTCAGCTATAGAAGGCACTTTTAAATAAGCTTGATTTATGTGTATATATAAAAAGAAATTCCTGAGGAGGAAAAAACTTAAGAGGATGCGCTTGAAACACAGGTTATCAAAGTAGGACCTAACACTTTGATTGGGTTTGTACCCGTATGCATAAATAAAAAAATATAAACAGCACAGTGTTTGGTATGTGTGAAAAATTAATAATAATGACGAAAATAAATTGTGAGTAAAACAAGTGCTCAGGACAATTTGTGTATAATATTAGTGATACATTGAAATAATCAGATATCACAGATAAACAATGATATTTGTGGCGATGAGTAAAATATATAAAAAGTACTTATCAATGTCCCAAAAAATGCTGTGATGTAAAAAATAAGTGTCCATTCATCATGCCTGATGAAACGGTCTGGAATAGACTGAGAAACGCGTTGCAAAATAAATACTGTTTGTTTTATACCACGACCCGGTATTTTTGCTTCTTTCCACGATCCATTTGTTTTTGAAACAGGACTTTTACCACGGAACCTTTCATACACTGACACTGACAGTTTTGGAGAAAAGTCTCGGTGACGTGAGTGCAGCAGGAGAACACCTATCAGCTTGCAGCTCACCTAGTCCGGCCATTGGCCCTAAAAAACATGGGTGCTACTTTCTAGACTCTGGGTGAGACCTCCAGCGTACTGACTGCTGGAATTTGAATGTCAGCCTGCTTTATCGCACCTTATTCATTTAAGGTGCCACTTTCCTTGTGAGTCGTTTTTTGCACATCACTTTTATATTTGTTGTTTTAACGATTCACACTATGTTGGCGCCCCTTGTTTATCTTCTCTCTCTCTCTCTCTCTCTCTCTCTCTCTCTCTCTATATATATATATATATATATATATATATATATATATATATATATATACCTTGAGTCAGGTTTTTTATATATTACTCCTTATGTGTCATGTATACAGCAAGTTTTTTGGAAACATTACAAAAGTGAATTGGGGAAAATAGCTCCTCCCTCCCTCCCACTCCAGTCATTCTCTTTGCCTACGTTTAGTGATAGGAAGTGGTAAAGTGAGGTGTTAGAAAAGGTTCTTCAATCAAGAGTTTATTTTTAAAGTAGTACAAGATTGTGATGCTTTGTTCTAGGGTGTAGCCATAGTCCATATCAGTCTCTTCAGTAGAGCTTTGGTGGCTTTAGAGCAATGGGAACTTGTGGGACATAATTCTCACTGCGCCTCCCATATAATTTATGCTGCCCTTACCAAGAAAATCTGAGGGATATTACTCAGGACTTTCATTTATTTACAGGTCCATGTGAGGGAGAGGACCTCTCAAACATGGGAACTGCCTTAACTGTCAGGCAGAAGATGAGGTAAGTGCTGACTTTATTCTACGGGATGTAGCAAAAACTCAGAAGAAAGGTTAGACACTTTATCGTTTATTTATACCTCATCAAAATTTGGTCTCTCTTTTAGAGGTTTACAAGTTAGATTTCCCTAGAGTTTTAGGGGTCACCTTGGACAGTCTGGACACAGGCACTGGGGCTGGACAGGATATGTGTTTTCATCTCCCGGTGGTTTAATAATAGCCGACCGGGAGATCTAATATTACCAAGATCTTGATGATTTACACTATAGAACCTGTTCTAGGGGATTGGAATGTTAAAATTGTTATTCTCGGACTAGCAGCTGCTTATTACAAATTAGAAGCTGATCAGTCGGTTATTAGGCTCCCAGCGTTTCGCCTAGTACTGATTTCAGTGAGGACCGGGAGATGACTATGTTAACGCCCACGATGGGCGGAGTCTGTTGTGGCGCCAATTTAGTGGCGCAACACTTTGAAGGTTTTTCCGGGAAACGGAAGGCATAGATTTATCCCTGAGTGTTTGTTCTTCAATAGAAAATGGACCGGACAGCGCTTCAGCTGAGTCTGGAATATTTACTGTGTAAAACTGCTGGCAGGCTTCTCAGTTAAGAAAGATAATACAAAAAGTACAAGTTATGCAAGATGTTAACAAACAATATCTATGTACAAGGTAAAATACTCCCCTCTGTTTGCACCGCCGCCGTCTATCAGTCTGTCCCAAAATGAGACTGTGATAATTGTAATGGTTTGTAGTATAGAGGCGCAGGTGTTTTCTTGATTATGCTCCAAAATTGCCTGAGAATGAGAGGACTTTATTTCTGTGTGTGTAGATCAACACCATATAATTGTGCAGTATACTTACTCTGAAAAATTCAGAGTCCAGCTCCTTCTTAGTAAGTCTGAATGATAGTGAATTCCCCCAATCCACTGCAACTGTGGATACAAAGTGTCGTACTTCAAAAAGCAGTATGTGACTGTTACACAAATGTGCAGTATACTTACTCCGATAAAATCGGAATCCGGCTCCGTATACAGCACTCCCACTGGTGTCGTTGGTAGAAATCCAAAAAGGCAGCAAGCAAAATTTCGTAAAAATACAAATTTATTTTAAAATGTCACTATGGACAGAAAAGATAAAAGCTCATATTAAGAGGCTCTACGCGTTTCAACGATGTCTCGTCTTTCTCAAGAGCTGTAAACAGGTAAAGTGCTGCTTTTTGGATTAACACAGGTGTTTTTATACAGGATTAATTGGTGTTCCTTTTCCGGTCTAACCGGAGCCAGACTTACAAAACAATTTTTCAAGATTTGCTTAAGGTATCAATATTGTCAGCCGATTTTTAATTAGACCATTGTTAATGTGCAAAAATTTGCAAAGATCTATTTAATAATTGTCTAAATCGGATGGCAATATTCGCAGATTTTCATTTTGTTCATAGGACCAATCAAAGTTAGTTAAACTAAAGTTCCCTTTCGAGTACATATTGGACATAAGTTCTAAATCAGGTCCGCTTCTACCTCTAGATTTACATGGACATTTTTATACAAGAGTTATTATTGTTCCTTTTCCGGTCTAACCAGAGCCGGACTTACAATAGATGTACAAGATTAGCAATATTGTCAGCCGATCTATGTTTAGATCGTAGTTAGTGTGGAAAAATTCGCAAGGATCTAGTTATACTCGTATAAATCGGATGGCAATATTCAAACATTTTTACCTTATTCTTAGAACCAATCACAATCGGTTAAACAAAAGTTCCCTTTCAAGTTCATTCAGTACATTAGTTCCAAATCAAGTCCGCTTCTGTGTTATCATCACGTGTTCGGTGAGAGGACCAATCCTGGGTGTTCTGTTTCCATTTTGTTTTCATTCCGATGTGGAGGGATTTTCGTCCGATGTGAAAAAGGGAGTCTATGTCAATTTGTCCAATGTTATAAAAAGTCCAA
The DNA here is from genome assembly GCF_027579735.1 of Bombina bombina. Classification (NCBI taxonomy): domain Eukaryota; kingdom Metazoa; phylum Chordata; class Amphibia; order Anura; family Bombinatoridae; genus Bombina; species Bombina bombina. The sequence continues at coordinate 1,368,376,063 of NC_069499.1, forward strand.
TGTTGAGTTACAATCTGAAAATAATAGTGCAGATCACATTTAACTGAACCCCTAGTGATCCATTTAACTGAACCCCTAGTGATCCATTTAACTGAACCCCTAGTGATCACATTTAACTGAACCCCTAGTGATCTGCACTATTATTTTCAGATTGTAACTCAACATTGGACTTTTTATAACATTGGACAAATTGACATAGACTCCCTTTTTCACATCGGACGAAAATCCCTCCACATTGGAATGAAAACAAAATGGAAACAGAACACCCAGGATTGGTCCTCTCACCGAACACGTGATGATAACACAGAAGCGGACTTGATTTGGAACTAATGTACTGAATGAACTTGAAAGGGAACTTTTGTTTAACCGATTGTGATTGGTTCTAAGAATAAGGTAAAAATGTTTGAATATTGCCATCCGATTTATACGAGTATAACTAGATCCTTGCGAATTTTTCCACACTAACTACGATCTAAACATAGATCGGCTGACAATATTGCTAATCTTGTACATCTATTGTAAGTCCGGCTCTGGTTAGACCGGAAAAGGAACAATAATAACTCTTGTATAAAAATGTCCATGTAAATCTAGAGGTAGAAGCGGACCTGATTTAGAACTTATGTCCAATATGTACTCGAAAGGGAACTTTAGTTTAACTAACTTTGATTGGTCCTATGAAAAAAATGAAAATCTGCGAATATTGCCATCCGATTTAGACAATTATTAAATAGATCTTTGCAAATTTTTGCACATTAACAATGGTCTAATTAAAAATCGGCTGACAATATTGATACCTTAAGCAAATCTTGAAAAATTGTTTTGTAAGTCTGGCTCCGGTTAGACCGGAAAAGGAACACCAATTACTCCTGTATAAAAACACCTGTGTTAATCCAAAAGGCAGCACTTTACCTGTTTACAGCTCTTGAGAAAGACGAGACATCGTTGAAACGCGCAGAGCCTCTTAATATGAGCTTTTATCTTTTCTGTCCATAGTGACATTTTAAAATAAATTTGTATTTTTACGAAATTTTGCTTGCTGCCTTTTTGGATTTCTACCAACTACAGCAGCGGGAGTGCTGTATAGGGAGCCGGATTCCGATTTTATCGGAGTAAGTATACTGCACATTTGTGTAACAGTCACATACTGCTTTTTGAAGTACGACACTTTGTATCCACAGTTGCAGTGGATTGGGGGAATTCACTATCATTCAGACTTACTAAGAAGGAGCTGGACTCTGAATTTTTCAGAGTAAGTATACTGCACAATTATATGGTGTTGATCTACACACACAGAAATAAAGTCCTCTCATTCTCAGGCAATTTTGGAGCATAATCAAGAAAACACCTGCTCCTCTATACTACAAACCATTCTCAGTTAAGAAACACTTGAGAAAATGTTTAAGCTGAGGTGTAGAGGTTTACAGTATCATGCTCCTCTATAGTTGACACACGTAAATAAAGAAGTTGCATTTTTAAACAGTAACATAAATAAAAGTGTTCCGTTTTAATAATTAAAGAAACCGTAACTATTTTTTTTTTCCTGGGTTAATTTGTATTTGCTTATTCCCCCATATGTCTCCTCAGGGTTTGAATTGAATGCGGAACCACCTATAACCTTCTCTTCCCCTATGTTGTAAGAGAACTTTAATATAGGAATAAATTTAAAAAAAAAATAAAAAAATTCTACAAGTGTCCAAAAAATGTTAAAGCCTACACATGCAGTGCCCTGCGCTTCCTCTCATTTTCCATCTGGAGTTACTTGGCAGGACATCGCTTCCTAGGATCATTGCAGCAATTTCTGATGCTTTGTCAGTTTTTTCCCATGTTACAGGGAAAACGCTTAAGGAAATGTATGTAATCAGTGAATGTGGCTGATATAGCAGTAGCTATGCCGAAGTTTCTTGCCTGAAGTGGAGGATACTTCGTTAGTTTTATAAGGGAGAATTCTCAGACTCTATCTGTGTATTTCCTTTATTTTATGCTGAGGTGTTTTCTTTCCCATTGCTGACTCTTTCAAAGAGGCTTGGCAAACAGTTCATAAGGTGGAAGGGGCTGTTTCCACCTTAGCCAAGAGAACTACTATTCCCATAGAGGATAGTTGTGTGTTGAAAGATCCTATGGACAAGAGGTTAGAAGATTTATGTTCACCAGGGTCTGCAATGGAAACCAGCTGCGTGCATTGCTACCGTCAATAGTGCAGCAGCATATTGGTTTGATGCGCTGTCTGAATCTCTCAGAACTGATTCTTCCTTAGAGGAGACTCAAGACAGGATAAAAGCTCTGAAACTAGCTAATGCTTTTATTACGGACGTTTCCCTTCAAATTATTAAGCTGGGAGCTAAGTTTTCTGGTTTCTCTATTCTTGCCCACAGAGCCTTATGGTTAAAACCTTGGTCTGCTGATGTGTCCTCTAAGTCAAAACTTCTAGTTATTCCTTACAAGGGGAAGACCTTGTTTGGACCTGGCCTGACGGAAATTATCTCTGATATCACGGTAGGTAGGGGTCATCTCCTTACTCGGGATAAGAGAAACAAACAAAAAGTACAACAGAGTAATTTTTGTTCCTTCAAAATTTCAAGGGAAATTCTTCCTCTTCTAAGCAGGAACAATCTAAGCCTAAATGGAGTAAAAAGTGGATGTGTCAGGGAGCTCAGTAAAACAGTTAAAGCCTGCCCACTATTCACACTCCTCACAAAGTGTGAAAAAGTTGAAAAGACTGAAAAGAAAGATTGTGGGTGGCGCCAGTAAAGGCTAACTGTGAGAGTAATTGATTTTAGGTAGGGAATATGTCTAAAAGTGCGAGTCACAATTTCCAAAATACCAAAAATAAAAATATATATATAGAAATCACAACTATACCTATTGTGAAAAGGGAGTATTTATAGTGTTACCAGGCTAACTCAGCTCTAAAAACAATAAATAATAATCTTAAAAAGCAAGTGATTTAAATAAATTGATAATATTTTATTTTTAATACATAGACTAGTCAAAACATTAGGACATTTAAAGTAGAATTGCACCGGTGCCCCTAAAATATAAAGATAATTGATATTAAAAAATCGAATAGAACAAAAATTCCTAAAAAACAATTCCTAAAACACAATTCAATATACTTTACATACAATCTTAAAATAAAGGACATCAAAAATTAAGATGAGAGGTGATTTGTGTGATAAAGGTTATTGGAAGTATAATACAGATACCAGCTCTCAAAGTCCCTTTTAGTAACCTTGCAGCGATATTATTAGTCAGATTCTGGTTTGCTCCTATTCCGGATAAATGTAATAAAGTTGCAACTTAAGATACTTTTCCAATTTGTTACATCAAATCAACCCGGACTGATCTTTTCAGTATTGATGCGTGTAAGATAAATCTAATATGCTGGATCTGGGTCTCAGCGATATTGGCAAGCTTTTGTATTTTCAGTTCTTACTCACCAAATATCCCCTCAGTGTAGCACAGTCTGGTTTCACTGTTGGATAACCGCCAGGCTATCTCACCAACAGTTGGACTTTCCTCCTTAGTTTGCGATAAATGACGGTCAGCAGCTTCTTCGTTTCAACACTTGAAAATCCTCAAATGGTATAATGATCCGTTTGCAGAAGTGCGCGCACTTATTTTGAAATAGCCGCTCCTACCGTTCAACCAATCTGCCTTCCTTTTGTTTGCACTAATCCTGGCTTCTTGGTATACGGTTCTGGGAGCACAATAGTGGTACATACGGGCTCTCAATCAGCCTCTCCTTGCTTTGCACAAAGCTCACAGGTGCTGGGAAATCAGTTAATCCACGCGTATCGGCTCTCGTGGGGCCTTTGTCAAGATAACTGTTCCCATCGTTTCTCTCCTAATAAAGGCTGTAAAATTAACCCCTTAGTGTTCAAATCACTTAGATCATCAAGATGTTTTCTTTCTTAACGGTTTTTGTTTTTAAAAAATAGATGAATTGGTATCTTTAATCCTTTGTTGAAGAATTTTTTATTTTATATTATTTTGTATTCCAGACTTGCAAGGTTACTATCAGTGATAGAAGTATAATACTACATATTTTGGAATTTCATGCTAAATGTTCATCTCTTCACCCTAAATGTGGATTACAACTCTCACCACCTAAAGTCATTCTTAATAAGTCCATTTTAAATAAGGGGAAAGTAAATAAATCAACTTGAATATCTATTATACATTTCAAAATGGATATAAAAAATTAATTTATTACTATGAGATTGAGTCTAAAACTAACATAATACTAGCTGGGAGCCTCCAAACATTTCATATATATATATATATATATATATATATATATATATATATATATATATATATATATATATATATATATACTAGATGACAATAGTCCACTCATATATAAAAAATTCATATGTCTTACAAAATATATAATATAATAAGTATAATAAACAACCTTAGTTTCTATATATACAAAAGTATCTAAATTTAAAATGTATTTCATTATATATTTAAAATTGTTGTTATAAATCCAAAACGGAAATGTTTAGAATACTTAATAAGATAAAATTGAGACAGACCAAAAATTATCAAAATCTATAAAATCTAAAAAATCTAAAAAAGACCAGGCTAGACCAGGTGTTAAGGTTCAGGGTTCAGTTACCATAGGCCATAATCAGATAAGTCTATTCAAATCAAGCTCACTATTCAAACCTGATGGATGTAACGTGCCAAAATTATAGATCAATTCTGCTTCTTGTCTAAGGAGCTTCCTCTCCATATCTCCCCTTCTCCCATCTCCATGCACTTTTTTTATCCCCCAGTATTTCATACAATTTAAATTTCCCTGATGTTTTTCATAAAAATGTTTATAAAGTGTCGTGTCTTTCCTATGATTTTCAATACTTAGGATGTGCTCCCTAATCCTGTCTCTGAGTTTTCTACTCGCTTGACCGAGGTACAAAAGATTACAGTCACATTTAATGGCATAGATAACATTCTCGTCTGAACATCTAATAATCCCATTAATTTTATATAATTTCCCTGTTTTACTAGATTCTAGACCTTTCAATTTGCTACTGTATCTGCACGATTTGCATGAATGGCAAGGGTAAAATCCCTCTATTATATTCCCTTCAAGGTCCTTCATCCCTTTATTTACCATAGTCATTTTATTTCTCTTAAACTCACTAGGAGCCAATAAATTCTTAAAATTTTGGGCTTTTTTATAGATAAATCTAGGGTTTCTGCTTATATTAGGGCCAATTAAAGGGTCTTTTAGCAGTAAGTGCCAGTGTTTGTTAACCACTTTCTTAAAAAGTTTATGTTGAGACGAAAAGGTAGTAATTATTGGTATATTTAATTCCTCATTACTTGTGACATTAAAACTTTTCCTTTTCTGTTTATGTTTCTTTTTTAGTAGATCTTTTCTATCAACCTTTTTGATATCACTTGCCAGTTTTTCTATATTTTTACTGTCATACCCTTTTTGTTTGAATCTATCAATAATAGTTTGTGATTGACTATCATATTCATCAGATTTTGTACAATTCTTTCTTACTCTTAATAGCTGCCCTTTGGGTATGTTCTTTTTCCAAGTATCAAGATGGTTACTTTCTGCATCTATATAATTGTTGGTATCCACTTTTTTAAAAAAGGTCCTAGTCACAAGTTCACCAGCCATTATTTCAATTTCAATATCTAAAAAGCTTATTTTATTTGAACTATATTCGTGAGTGAAAGTTAGGCCATAGTCATTATGGTTCATATCCTCAATAAATTGGTCCAGTAGCTCAAGGTCCCCTTTCCACACAATAAACATGTCGTCTATATAGCGCCTATAGAGCACAAGGTTCGCACCCCATGGGGATCTTCCAATAAATTCTTCCTCGAAGATCCCCATGAACAAATTTGCATAACTGGGTGCGAACCTTGTGCCCATAGCCGTCCCTTTTGTTTGTAAATAGTATCTTTCATCGAATTTAAAATAGTTTTTATTTAAAATAAACTTTATACACTCCAAAATGAATTTACCTTGTTCTTTTAACATATTTTCATCTTTTTGTAGATAAGATTCTATTGCTCTTAGGCCTAAAAAGTGATCAATATTGGTATATAACGCACTAACCTCACAAGTGACTAAAATCATATTCTGTTCCCATTTCACTGTCCCAATTTCATTTAAAAAATGTGTTGAATCGAGTAAAAATGAGGGTAGTTGTTTCACATACCCCTGCAGAAAGAAATCTATATATTGTGACAAATTAGAGGTTATACTTTCAATCCCAGATATTATGGGACGCCCTGGAGGTCTCTCTAGGTCCTTATGGACCTTTGGGAGAAAGTAAAAGATTGGTGTCCTAAAATTTTTTACCAACAAAAAATCATATTCAGTATCATTTATCAATTTTATCGATTTTGCATCATTAAGGAGTGTTTCCAGATGTTTAAAAAAGATGTCACCCGGATCCTCATTTAATTTTTTATATGTGGTGGTGTCATTTAATAACCTCTGGGCTTCTTCTAAATAATATGTACTATTCATGATCACTATCCCCCCACCTTTGTCTGCTTGTTTTATCACCAGATCTTTCCTATTCTGTAATTCTTTTATTAAACTTTTTTCTTTGAGGGACAGATTCCATTTAATACTCTTAGTGTCGGTTATATCTAATTCGTCTAAGTCTTTTTTTTACTGATTTCTCAAAGGACTCGATATAATTACCTTTTTCATGGCTTGGGAAAAAACCGTATACCAAGAAGCCAGGATTAGTGCAAACAAAAGGAAGGCAGATTGGTTGAACGGTAGGAGCGGCTATTTCAAAATAAGTGCGCGCACTTCTGCAAACGGATCATTATACCATTTGAGGATTTTCAAGTGATGAAACGAAGAAGCTGCTGGCCGTCATTTATCGCAAACTAAGGAGGAAAGTCCAACTGTTGGTGAGATAGCCTGGCGGTTATCCAACAGTGAAACCAGACTGTGCTACACTGAGGGGATATTTGGTGAGTAAGAACTGAAAATACAAAAGCTTGCCAATATCGCTGAGACCCAGATCCAGCATATTAGATTTATCTTACACGCATCAATACTGAAAAGATCAGTCCGGGTTGATTTGATGTAACAAATTGGAAAAGTATCTTAAGTTGCAACTTTATTACATTTATCCGGAATAGGAGCAAACCAGAATCTGACTAATAATATCGCTGCAAGGTTACTAAAAGGGACTTTGAGAGCTGGTATCTGTATTATACTTCCAATAACCTTTATCACACGGATCACCTCTCATCTTAATTTTTGATGTCCTTTATTTTAAGATTGTATGTAAAGTATATTGAATTGTGTTTTATGAATTGTTTTTTAGGAATTTTTGTTCTATTCGATTTTTTAATATCAATTATCTTTATATTTTAGGGGCACCGGTGCAATTCTACTTTAAATGTCCTAATGTTTTGACTAGTCTATGTATTAAAAATAAAATATTATCAATTTATTTAAATCACTTGCTTTTTAAGATTATTATTTATTGTTTTTAGAGCTGAGTTAGCCTGGTAACACTATAAATACTCCCTTTTCACAATAGGTATAGTTGTGATTTATATATATATATTGTTTTTATTTTTGGTATTTTGGAAATTGTGACTCGCACTTTTAGACATATTCCCTACCTAAAATCAATTACTCTCACAGTTAGCCTTTACTGGCGCCACCCACAATCTTTCTTTTAAGCCTAAATGGAGGCCCAACCAATCTTGGAATAAGAGTAAACAATCCAAGAAGCCTGCTATTGAATCCAAGACAACATGAAGGGCATGCCCCCGGCACCGGATCTGGTAGGGGGCAGACTTTCCTTCTTCGTTCGAGCTTGGGTGCGGGACTTTCAGGATCACTGGGCAATAGATATAGTGTCTCAGGGATACAAATTGGAGTTCAAAAGTTTTCCTCCCAGAGGCAGGATTCTGCTTTCAAGATTATCTGCAGACCAGACAAAGAGAGAGGCGTTCTTACATTGTGTAGGATACCTCTCCTCCCTGGTGATTGTTCCCTTTCCAGTACAGGAACAAGGTCAGGGTTTTTATTCCAATCTGTTTGTGGTTCCCAAAAAGGAGGGAACCTTCAGACCAATTTTAGACCTCAAAAGTCTAAACAAATTTCTCAGGGTTCCGTCCTTCAAGATGGAAACTATTCGTTCCATTCTTACATTGGTCCAGGAGGGTCAATTTATGACAACAGTGGATTTAAAGGACGCGTATCTACATGTTCCTATTCACAGGGATCATCACAAGTTCGTAAGGTTTGTCTTCCAAGACAAACACTTCCAGTTCGTGGCTCTTCCTTTTGGTCTGGCCACGGCTCCCAGAATCTTTACAAAGGTTCTGGGGTCTCTGCTGGCGGTACTTCGGCCACGGAACATTGCAGTGGCACCCTATTTGGACGACATTTTAGTCCAGGCGCCATCTTTACAGCAAGCAAGATCCCATATTGACATGGTGTTATCTTTCCTGAGAACTCACGGGTGGAAGGTAAATTTGGAAAAGAGTTCCTTAGTCCCAAATACAAGGGTAACTTTCTTGGGAACCACAATAGATTCCCTATCTATGAGGTTTTTTCTGACAGATGTCAGGAAGTCAAAGATTATCGATACTTGTCTAGTTCTTCAACCCACTCCTCGGCCGTCATTGGCCCAGCGCATGGAGGTAATCGGGCTGATGGTGGTGACAATGGACATCATCCCGTTTGCGCGGTTCCATCTCAGACCTCTGCAGTTAAACATGCTCAGGCAATGGAACGGAGATTATACAGATTTGTCTCCTCGAATAACCCTGGAGCAGGAGACTGTTGTTCCTTTGTGTCCTAATCCTTCTTCTCAAAAGGAAAGACTTCTGCACAATTTGGACGTGGTCCGTGCTTTAAAGTTTTACCTGCAGGCGACTAAGGACTTTCGTCAGTCTTCTTCTTTGTTTGTGATTTTCTCAGGAAAACGTAATGGACAGAAAGCTACGGCTACTTCACTTTCTTTTTGGCTGAAGAGCATCATACGTTTTGCATATAAGACTGATGGACAGCAGCTTCCCGAGAGGGTTACGGCTCATTCCACAAGGGCTGTTGCTTCCTTATGGGCATTCAAAAATGAAGCTTCTGTGGAACAGATTTGCAAGGCTGCAACTTGGTCCTCTCTTCACACTTTTTCAAAGTTTTACAAATTTGACACTTTTGCCTTGGCTGAGGCCGCTTTTGGGAGAAAGGTTCTTCAAGCAGTGGTGTCTTCCGTTTAGGTTCCCTGTCTTGTCCCTCTCGTATCATCTGTGTACTCTAGCTTGGGTATTGAATCCCATTAGTAATTAAGATGATCCGTGGACTCAACGTGTCATAAAAAAGAAAAGAAAATTTATGCTTACTTGATAAATTTATTTATTTTTTGACACAATGAGTCAACGGCCCGCCCTGTTCTTGTAAGACAGGTTGCGGGTTATTGTAAACTTCAGACACCTCTGCACCTTGGCTTTTCCTTTCTTTCCTTAACTTCGGTCGAATGACTGGAGTGGGAGGGAAGGGAGGAGCTATTTAACAGCTCTGCTGTGGTGCTCTTTGCCGCCTCCTGCTGACCAGGAGGTGAATATCCCATTAGTAATTAAGATGATCCGTGGACTCATAGTGTCAAAAAAGAAATACATTTATCAGGTAAGCATAAATTTTTCTTTTTTCACATTCTCGCACAAAACACAATATTTACGTCATTTATGACGTGTTATCAATTTGCGCCTTTTTTATGTTTAAAAAGCCCGTCACTAGTCACTCCGTGCTCTCAAATTTTTAGAGAGCTATCTGCAGCGCTTGTTTTTATTAACAGAGATAAACTATGTCAACCTTCATGCTATATTTTTTTTAAATCTACTTTTTTCATCATTGTTTCCCATTCCTTTTAAAACCTGCTGTATGAAGGAGCATATTATATTATTTACAACTAACTACATTTTTTTACCATGTTATATCAAATTGAACCTGCCTCAGAAGTTACCAGAGGAACTGAGCTGCCTGAACATGTTTCTACCAATGCTATATGTGTTTGTTGTAAAAAAAAACTGAACTGAATTCTTAAAGTCAATTATGTGACCTCTACATCTTTGCATTTTGCACCAATGGTGCAATGATTACACTCGGACAGTACAACTGATATTCTTAAATCCCAACACACAAGTTTCTCTGACTTGGTGGTTAAACCACCACTTTATTCTTCAAGGGGCCTCCTTTGTTTGTCCTACCTGGCCTGTGATCACCACAGATGCAAGTACATTTGTTTTCAGACGGACAATATCACAACAGTGGCATGTGTCAATCATCAAGAGGGAACTCACAGTCCCCTAGCTATAAAAAAAAGAAGTATCTTGAATGCTTTCTTGGGCGGAATCCAATTCTTGTCTAATCACTGCAATTCATATCCTAGAGTCGACAACTGGAAACGGATTATCTCAGCCGTCAATCTCTACATCCGGGGGAGTGATCTCTACATCCAGATGTATTCTATTGAATTGTACAGATGTGGGGTCTTCCAGAAATAGATATAATGGCCTCTCATCTGAACAAGAAACTACCCAGGTACCTATCCAAGTCCAGGGATCCTTAGGCGGAAATGATGGATACTCTAGCAGTACCCTGGTCTTACCAACCTGCTTAAATTTTTCCTCTGGTTCTAATACCAAGAGTGATCTCAATGATCATAATAGATCTTTCCTAAGACATGTAGAGTCCACAACGTCATTCCAGTTACTAGTGGGAATATCACTTCTGGCCCTCAGGAGGAGGCAAAGATCACCACAGCAAAGCTGTTAAAGGGACACTGAACCCAAATTTTTTCTTTTGTGATTCAGATAGAAGTAAATCAGAAAGTTGCTTAAAATGTCATGCTCTGTTATCAAATTTTCTTCATTCTCTTGGTATCTTTATTTGAAATGCAAGAATGTAAGTTTAGATGCCGCCCCATTTTTTATGAACAACCTGGGTTGTTCTTGCTGATTGGTGGATAAATTCATCCACCAATAAAAAAGTGCTGTCCACAGTCCTGAACCAAAACCCCCCCGCTTAGATACCTTTTTCAAATAAAGATAGCAAGAGAACGAAGAAAAATTAATAATAGGAGTAAATTAGAAAGTTGCTTAAATTTGCATGCTCTATCTGAATCTATCTGAAAGAAAAAATTTGGGTTTAGTGTCCCTTTGTCACTCCCCTACCCATAATCCCCAGTCATTCTCTTTGCCTCTGTCAATGGAGGAGGTGAAGTTTGGTGTCTGAAGATTTTAATTCCTTTTTTGGGTGATTTTCCCTGCAAGCAAGTATTTGGGTTTAGCTGAGTACACGTCAATCTTTTCAGTAGAGTAGTGGTGGCTTTTAAGCAGTTAGGAATTTGTGAGGTGGTCCTTACTTTGTTTCCCAACATATTGCTTCCCTAGTTATAGAAAGCCAGAGTTGGTTACTCTGTTCTTTCTTTTTCTACAGGTCTCTGTAAGGAGTATGTGTGCTTTCACGCCTTGTGAGCTGTCTTCCTGCCGGACTGCTAGACTGCAGGTAAGTGCTTTTGTCTTCTAGTTCTTGGAGACTTGCACTTCAGAAGAATATTTCATTTGCAGTATATGGGGACATATTTAAAATCCTTCATTAAGGATTAATTTTGGCAGAAGGCCGGGACATTATGTATGTGGAGACTAGTGGTTAATTTTCCCTTTATTGGGACATTTTTCCTCTTTGGGCCTAAGTTATAAAATACTTTATTTAGTATGTGTGTGGGGCTTATGTTTTTTTTTTGTTTTTACTGGACTATATGAATAAATTTAAATTTTGGCAGTTTATTTCTCCAGGCTAACTGACAGACTGCTTGAAGTTGCGTAAGAGCTCCTGTGTTGTAGGCAGAGGGAAACGCAGACTTTTACTTGCTACACAGTTTCCCTTTCTCTGCCGGTCTTCCCTCTTCTGTCGGATATCGCGGAGCTGCGCAGCGTCACTGAAATTCAGTCTCTTTTGTGTTGGTCTGCTGTATGATCATTCAAGAGACTTTTGGCAGCCAAAAATTGTGAATAAATGTTACGGCAGGGCACCTCAGTCTGTCTGAGGGGTAGAGGGCCTCTCTACACCGGCTGAGGTATAAGAAATCTCTTAAAGTGACAGTAGTATTTAAAATATTTCTGTAATTTGGGTAATTTTTTATCTTTTATTATGGACATGGATCAAGACTAAGTTTCTTTTGACAAATTTTTGCTATGTCTAGAGGCACATATTGTTTTGCCTATGGAATTCTGTGCTGCATGCTTAGCTAGAACACTTCAATTTAAAGATAAATTGTTGCCCTCTGAGCCCAGTGTCTCTCAGGATGATGCTGTTCAGGCAATGCCACAGCTTTCTCCTCAAACGTCCAAGCCTCATTGGCATCACATACAGTGCCATTTGTTTCCTTTCAGCCTTCTGGAGGCGTATATTTGCCTCTAGATTTTGCTGCACAGATATCTTCTGCGGTATCTGTGGCTTTATCTGCTTTCCCTCCAGAGTGTAAGGTGTCTGTTCCGTCTGCTGCTACGCAGGTTTTCCTCCTTCATAAGTCTGATGGGGAGGATACCTCGGTAGCCTCTGGGGGTGGAATCTCAGATTCAGACAGTATAATTCCTTTATCTGATACTGAAGAAGTAAACTTCAGATTTAAGCTTGAACACCTTTGTGTACTGTTAAAGGAGGTATTGGCTACTTTGGACGACTCAGACTATTCTGTCGCTGTCAACCCTAAGAAATCTAGTAAGCTTAACAACTACTTATGATGTTCCTTCCTCTGTGGAAGTGTTTCCTGTTCCAGACCGTGTAACGGAGATTATTTCACAGGAATGGGAGAAGCCAGGGATACCTTTCTCCCTGTCTCCCGTTTTTAAAAAAGTGTTTCCTGTTGCTGACTCCATTAAAGATTCATGGCACATGGTGCCTAAAGTAGAAGGGGCTATTTCTACTCTGGCTAAGAGAACTACGATCCCTATAGAGGATAGCTGCTCTTTTAAGGATCCCATGGACAAGAAGCTGGAGGCTTATTTGAAAAAAGTTGTATGTTCATCAGGGTCTTCAATGGCAACCTGCATTTTGTATTGCCACAGTAGCAAGTGCTGCATCTTATTGGTGCAATGCCTTGTCTGAATCTGTTTTAGTTGAGACTCCGTTAGAAGAGATCCAAGATAGGATAAAGGCTCTCAAATTAGCCAATTCCTTTATTTCTGATGCTAACATGCAAGTTATTAGACTGGGTGCCAAGATGTCTGGCTTCACCGTCCTAGCCCACAGGGCTTTGTGGCTAAAATCTTGGTCAGCTGATGTTATCTCCAAGTCCAAACTTCTGGCGCTTCCTTACAAGGGTAAAACCTTGTTTGGACCTGGTCTGTCAGAAATAATTTCTGATATTATGTGTGGAAAGGGGTCTTTCTTTCATGTAATTGGCAAGAGTCCATGAGCTAGTGAGGTATGGGATATACAATCCTACCAGGAGGGGCAAAGTTTCCCAAACCTCAAAATGCTTATAAATACACCCCTCACCACACCCAAAATTCAGTTTTACAAACTTTGCCTCCTATGGAGGTGGTGAAGTAAGTTTGTGCTAAGATTTCTACGTTGTTATGCGCTTCTCAGCATTTTGAAGCTCGATTCCTCTCAGAGTACAGTGATTGTCAGAGGGATGTGAAGGGAGTATCACCTATTGAATGCAATGGTTTTCCTCACGGGAGATCTATTTCATAGGTTCTCTGTTATCGGTCATAGAGATTAATCTCCTACCTCCCTTTTCAGATCGACGATATACTCTCATATTTCATTACCTCTACTGATAACCGTTTCAGTACTGGTTTGGCTATCTGCTATATGTGGATGGGTGTCTTTTGGTAAGTATGTTTTCATTACTTAAGACACTCTCGGCTATGGTTTGGCACTTTATGTATTAATATAAAGTTTTAAATATATGTTTTGTACTTATATTTGCCATGATTCAGGTTTTCAGTATATTTCCTTTTGCAGACTGTCAGTTTCATATCTGGGAAATAAATTTTTTAGAAAAAAAATTATTTCTTACCTGGGGTATAGTGGTTTTTTCAATTGACTGACTTTTTAAATTTGCGGGCAGAATTAGGCTCGCGAGGGCGCAAAATGCCAAAGTATATTGCGTAATTTTTGGCGTGAGATTTTTTGGCGCAAAGTTACGTTAGATGGCGCAAATTCTTCACTTCCGGCATCTTAGTTGACGCCGAGTCCTTTCACAAGGTTGTGTCTTCAATGACGCGAGTGTGTCATTTCCGGATGTTGTTAGCACCAATTTTTTTTTCTGTTTGTGTTGTGCGTCATACTTGGCGCCAAATATTTTCATTATTTAAAACCCCTTTCCTATATGCCTCTTGCCTTTTTTCTCTATCAGAGGGCTATGCTGTTTGCATTTTTTTCCCATTCCTGAAACTGCCATATAAGGAAATTGATAATTTTGCTTTATATGTTATTTTTTTCTCTTACATTTGCAAGATGTCTCAATCTGATTCTGTCCCAGAAATCACTGTTGGAACCCTGCTGCCTGATAACAGTTCTACCAAAGCTAAGTGCATTTGTTGTAAACTTGTGGAGATTATTTCTCCAGCTGTGGTTTGTAATAGTTGTCATGATAAACTTTTACATGCAGATAATGTGTCCATCAGTAATAGTACATTGCCTGTTGCTGTTCCTTCAACATCTAATGTACAAGATATACCTGTGAATTTTAAAAGAATGTATTGCTTATTCTATTCAGAAGGCTTTGTCTGCCATCCCGCCTGCTAATAAACATAAAAGGTCTTTTAAAACTTCTCATAAAGTTGATGAAATTTCAAATGACCGACAACATACTGAATTATCCCTCTCTGATGAGGATCTATCTGATTCAGAAGATCCTTCCTCAGATATTGACACTGACAAATCTACTTATTTATTTCAAATGGAGTATATTCGTTCTTTGTTAAAAGAAGTGTTGATTACATTGGATATGGAGGAAACTAGTCCTCTTGATATTAAAACTAGTAAACGTTTAAATTCTGTTTATAAACCTCCTGTGGTTACTCCAGACTTTTTTCCAGTTCCTGATGCTTTTTCTGAGTTGATTTCTAAGGAATGGAATAGGCCTGGTTGTACTTTTATTCCTTCTTCAAGGTTTAAAAAATTGTATCCTTTGCAGTTACATTGGAGTTTTGGGAAAAGATCCCCAAGGTTGATGGGGCTATCTCTACTCTTGCTAAACGTACTACTATTCCTATGTAAGATAGTACTTCTTTTAAAGATCCTTTAGATAGGAAACTTGAATCTTATCTAAGGAAAGCCTATTTGTATTCTGGTCATCTTCTCAGGCCTGCAATTTCTTTGGCTGATGTTGCAGCTGCATCAACTTTTCGGTTGGAAAATTTAGCGCAACAAGAATTGGATTCTGATTTGTCTAGCATTATTCGCTTTCTTCAACATGCTAATCATTTTATTTGTGATGCGATTTTTGATATCATCAAAATTGATGTTAAATCTATGTCTTTAGCTATTTTAGCTAGAAGAGCTTTGTGGTTTAAATCTTGGAATGCTGACATGACTTCTAAGTCCAGATTGCTATCTCCTACTTTCCAAGGTAATAAGTTATTTGATTCTCAGTTGGATTCAATAATTTCAACCGTCATTGGGGGGAAGGGAGTTTTTTTGCCTCAGGATAAAAGACCTAAGGGTAAATCTAAGCTTCTAAAAGTTTTCATTCCTTTCGACAAAATAAGGAACAGAAACCTAATCCCTCCCCCAAGGAATCTGTTTCCAATTGGAAGCCTTCCTTGAATTGGAATAAATCCAAGCCATTTAAGAGATCAAAGCCAGCCCCCAAGTCTGCATGAAGGTGCGGCCCTCATTCCAGCTCATCTGGTAGAGAGCAGATTAAGATTTTTCAAAGATGTTTGGACCAATTCTGTCCAAAATCAATGGATTCAGAGTATTGTCTCTCAGGGGTACAGAATAGGATTTCAGAGTAAGACCGCCTGTGAGAAGATATTTTCTCTCACGCATCCCTGCAAATCCAGTAAAGGCTCAGGCTTTCCTGAAGTGTGTTTTAGACCTGGAGTTATCAGGGGTAGTCATGCCAGTTCCGTTTCAGGAACAGGGAGTTTTTTTGCCTCAGTATAAAAGACCTAAGGGTAAATCTAAAGCTTCTAACCGTTTTCATTCCTTTCGACAAAATAAGGAACAGAAACCTAATCCCTCCCCCAAGGAATCTGTTTCCAATTGGAAACCTTCTTCAAATTGGAATAAATCCAAGCCATTTAAGAAACCAAAGCCAGCCCCCAAGTCCGCATGAAGGTGCGGCCCTCATTCTAGCTCAGCTGGTAGGGGGCAGAATAAGATTTTTCAAGGATGTTTGGATAAATTCTGTCCAAAATCAATGGATTCAGAGTATTGTCTCTCAGGGGTACCGAATAGGATTCAGAGTAAGACCTCCTGTGAGAAGATATTTTCTCTCACGCATCCCTGCAAATCCAGTAAAAGCTCAGGCTTTCCTGAAGTGTGTTTCAGACCTGGAGATTTCAGGGGTAATCATGCCAGTTCCGTTTCAGGAACAGGGTCTGGGGTTTTATTCAAATCTATTCATTGTCCCAAAGAAAGAAAATTCATTCAGACCAGTTCTGGATCTGAAAATTTTGAATCGTTATGCAAGAGTACCAACTGTCAAAATGGTGACTATATGGACTATTCTGCCTTTTGTTCAGCAAGGGCATTATATGTCCACAATAGACTTGCAGGATGCATATCTTCATATTCCGATTCATCCAGGTCATTATCAGTTTCTGAGATTCTCTTTTCTAGACAAGCATTACCAATTTGTTGCTCTTCCTTTTGGCCTAGCGACAGCTCCAAGAATCTTTTCAAAGGTTCTCGGTGCCCTACTCTCTTTAATCAGAGAGCGGGGTATTGCGATGTTTGCTTATTTGGACGATATCTTTATCTCAGTCTTTTACGTTCTGCAGAATCTCACATGAATCAACTAGTGTTGTTTCTTCGAAAACATGGTTGGAGGATCAATTTACCAAAAAGTTCTTTGATTCCTCAGACAAGGGTCACCTTTTTAGGTTTCCAGATAGATTCATTGTCCATGACTCTGTCTCTAACAGACAAGAGACGTTTAAAATTGGTTGCAGCCTGTCAGAACCTTTAGTCTCAGTCATTCCCTTCAGTAGCTATGTGCATGGAAGTTTTAGGTCTCATGACTGCAGCATCGGACGCGATCTCCATTGCTCGTTTTCACATGAGACCTCTTCAGCTTTGTATGCTGAACCAATGATGTAGGGATTATACAAGGATATCACAATTAATATCCTTAAATCCCAATGTTCGACTATCTCTGACTTGGTGGTTAGATCACCATCTTATAGTTCAAGGGGCCTCTTTTTCGTCCATCCTGGACTGTGATCACTACAGATGCGAGTCTTTCAGGTTGGGGAGCTGTTTTGGGATCTCTGACAGCACAAGGGGTTTGGAAATCTCAAGAGGCGAGATTACCAATCAATGTTTTGGAACTCTGTTCGATTTTCAGGGCTCTTCAGATTTGGCCTCTGTTGAAGAGAGAACCGTTCATTTGTTTTCAGACAGACAATATCACAACTGTGGCATATGTCAATCATCAGGGTGGGACTCTCAGTCCCCAAGCTATGAAAGAAGTATCTTGGATACTTGCTTGGGCGTAATCCAGCTCCTGTCTAATTTCTGTGGTTCATATCCCAGGTATAGACAATTGGGAGGCGGATTTTCTCAGCCGTCAGACTTTACATCCGGGGGAGTGGTCCCTCCATCCAGATGTGTTTTCTCAGGTTGTTCAGATGTGGGGTCTTCCAGAAATAGATCTGATGGCTTCTCATCTAAACAAGAAACTTCCCAGGTACCTGTCCAGGTCCAGGGACCCTCAGGCGGATGCAGTGGATGCGTTGACACTTGCTTGGTGTTATCAACCTGCTTATATTTTCCCGCCTCTTGTTCTTCTTCCAAGAGTGATCTCCAAAATCATCATGGAGCAATTGTTTGTGTTGCTGGTGGCTCCAGAATGGCCTCAAAGGTTTTGGTATGCGGATCTTGTTCGGATGTCCAGTTGCCAACCTTGGCCACTTCCATTAAGGCCGGACCTTCTGTCTCAAGGTCCGTTTTTCCATCTGGATCTCAAATCATTAAATTTGAAGGTATGGAAATTGAACGCCTAGTGCTTAGTCATATAGGTTTCTCTGACTCAGTGATTAATACTATGTTACAGGCTCGTAAATCTGTTTCTAGAATGATTTATTATCGAGTTTGGAAGACTTATATTTCATGGTGTTCTTCTCATAAATTCTCTTGGCATTCTTTCAGAATTCCTAGAATTTTAGTTTCTTCAGGATGGTTTGGATAATGGTTTGTCTGCAAGTTCCTTGAAGGGACAAATCTCTGCTCTTTCTGTTTTATTTCACAGAAAGATTGCTAAGCTTCCTGATATTCACTTTTTTGTACAGGCTTTGGTTCGTATCAAGCCTGTCATTAAATCAATCTCTCCTCCTTGTAGTCTTAATTTGGTTTTGAAGGCCTTATAGGCTCCTCCTTTTGAGCCTATGCATTCTTTGGACATTAAACTACTTTCTTGGAAAGTGTTGTTCCTTTTGGCCATCTCTTCTGCTAGAAGAGTTTCTGAATTATCTGCTCTTTCTTGTGAATCTCCTTTTCTGGTTTTTCATCAGGACAAGGCGGTTTTGTGGACTTCATTTAAATTCTTACCTAAGGTTGTGAATTCTAACAACATTAATAGAGAAGTTGTTGTCCCTTCCTTGTGTCCGAATCCTAAGAATTCTTTGGAGAGATCCTTAAACTTCTAGTCTATTTGTTATCTTTTCTGGTTCTAGGAAAGGTCAGAAGGCTTCTGCTGTTTCCTTGGTTTCGTGGTTAAAGCTTTTGATTCAGCAAGCTTATTTGGAGTCGGGTCAAGCCCCGCCTCAGAGAATTACAGCTCATTCTATAGATCAGTCTCCACTTTGCGGGCTTTTAAGAATGAAGCTTCAGTTGATCAGATTTGCAAAGCAGCAACTCTTAGTCTTCTTTGCATACACTTTCTAAATTCTACTGTTTTGATGTATTTGCTTCTTCAGAAGCAGTTTTTGGTAGAAATGTTCTTCAGGCAGCTGTTTCAGTTTGATTCTTCTGCTTATGTTTTAACTTTTTCTTTTCATTTATGAGAATAAACTTATATTTTGGGTTGTGGATTAATTTTTTTCAGCGAAAAATGGCTGTTTTTTATTTTATCTCTCCCTCTCTAGTGACTCTTGCGTGGAGTTCCACATCTTGGGTATTGCTATCCCATACGTCACTAGCTCATGGACTCTTGCCAATATGAAAGAAATCAATTTATCAGGTAAGTTCTTACATAAATTATGTTTTTCTACCACAAGACAAGAAGAACAGACCTAAAGGATGTCAAAGTAATTTTCGTTCCTTTCGTAACTTCAAAGGTCAAAAGTCTTCCTCTCCCTCTTCCAAGCAGGAGCAGTCTTGTTAACCCAATCAGTCTTGCAACAAGGGGAAGCAATCTAAGAAACCCTCAGCTAAGTCTTAATCAGCATGAAGTGTTTGCCCCCGGTCCGGGATCAGATCAAGTGGGGGGCAGACTTTCACTTTTTTGTCAAGCGGGGATACGAGATGTCCCAGATCCTTGGGCTGTGGATATAGTATTTCAGGGTTACAAAATATAATTCAAGTCTTGCCTTTCCAGGGGCAGATTCCACCTCTCAAGATTATCTACAGACCAGGTAAAAAGAGGCATTCTTGAACTGCGTTCAGGAACTTTTCTCCCTGGGAGAGATTGTTCCAGTTCCACTAGGGGTTAGGGTCTAGGTTTTTACTCAAATCTGTTTGTGGTTCCCAAAAAAGAGGTAACTTTTCGACCCATTTTAGATCTGAAGTGTCTCAACAAGTTTCTCAGGGTACCGTCCTTCAAAATGGAAACCATTTGCTCCATTCTTCCTTTGGTCCAAGAGGGTCAGTTCATGACGACCATAGACCTGAAGGACGCGTATCTTCATGTTCCCATCCACAGGGATCATCACAAGTTCCTAAAATTTGCCTTTCTAGACACTTTTAGTTTGTGGCTCTTCCGTTTGGCCTTGCCACAACTCCTATAATTTTCTCAAAGGTTCTGGGGGCTCTCTTGGCAGTGGTCAGGTCTCAGGGAATTGCAGTGGCGCCATACCTGGATGACATATTGGTTCAGGCACAATCTTTTCAACAAGAAAACTCTCATACAGAGATCTTGTTGTCTTTTCTACGTTCCTACGGATGGAAAGTGAATCTGGAAAAAAGTTCCCTTGTTCCAGCTACAAGGGTGGTTTTCTTAGGGACCATAATAGAAAATGAAAATTTTTCTGACGGAGGTCAGAAAATCCAAAATTCTCTCCTCTTGCCTTTCTTTACAGTCTACTGTTTCACCATCAGTGGCTCAATGCATAGAGGTAATTGGTCTGATGGTCGCTTCCATGGACATCATTCCATTTGCTCGATTCCATTTGAGAGCTGTGCAATTATGCATGCTCAGACAATGGAACGGAAACCATTTGGATCTGTCCCATTTGGATCTGTCTCAGAGGATAGATCTAAACCAGTCGACAAGAGACTCTCTCCCGTGGTGGCTTTCTCAGGATCGTCTTTCTCAGGGCAGTGCTTCCGGAGACCTTCCTTGGTGATTGTGACCACGGACGCCAGCCTGCTAGACTGGGGAGCAGTCTGGGACTTGTTAAAGGCTCAGGGACTATGGACTATCCCCATAAGGATCTTGGGGTGGAGAGTGATTTACAATGTTCTGATGCCTTGGCCTCAGTTGTCCTTAGCCCGGTTTATCAGGTTTGGGCAACATCACTTCAGTGGCTTACATCAACCACCAGGGAGGAACTTGGAGTTCCTTAGCCATGAAGGAGGTGTCTCGGATTATTCAGTGGGCGGAAGCTCACAATTGTTGTCTATCTGCAATCCACATTCCAGGAGTGGACAACTAGGAGGCGGATTCCCTGAGCAGACAGACATTTCATCCCGAGGAGTGGGCTCTCTATCCAGAGGTGTTCTCCAGGTTATCCCTCAAGTGGGGGGGGGGGGGTGCCGGAGTTGGATCTGATGGCGTCTTGACAGAACGCCAAGCTTCTAAGGTACGGCAGTTCCTTGGAATTTCTGTCTAGCATACCTGTTTCCTCCATTTGTGCTCCTTCCACGAATTGTTGCTCGTATCAAACAGGAGAGAGCGTCTGTAATTCTAATAGCTCCTGCATGGCCTTGCAGAATCTAGTATGCAGACCTTTTGAAGATGTCATCTCTTCCACCTTGGAGGTTACCTCTGAGGAAGGACCTTCTAACTCAGGGTCCATTCTTCCATCCAAATCTTGTTTCTCTGAAGCTGACTGCTTGGAGATTGAACGCTTAGTTCTGACTAAGCGTGGGTTTTCTGAGTCGGTCATTTAGACCATGATCCAGGCTTGCAAGCCTGTTACTCGTAAAATGTAACATAAGGTATGGCGTAAGTACCTTTTATTGGTGTGAATCAAAGGACTACTCTTGGAGTAGGGTCAGGATTCCTAGAACTTTGTCCTTTCTCCAGGAAGGTTTGGAGAAAGGATTGTCAGTCAGTTCTCTGAAAGGTCAGATTTCTGCATTATCTATTCTTTTACATAAGCGTCTGGCGGATGTGCCAGATGTTCAGTCTTTTTGTCAGGCCCTGGTCAGAATCAGGCCTGTGTTTAAACCTGTTGCTCCCCCTTGGAGCCTTAACCTTGTTCTTAAAGTTTTGCTGCAGGCTCCTTTAGAACCAATGCATTCCATAGATATTAAGTTGTTATCTTGGAAGGTTTTGTTTCTTCTTGCTATCTCTTCTGCTCGGAGAGTTTCGGAACTCTCGGCTTTGCAGTGTGATTCGCCTTACCTTATCTTTCATGCGGATTAGGTGGTTCTTCGTACTAAATTGGGGTTTCTCCCTAAAGTGGTTTCGGATAGAAATATTAATCAGGAAATTGTTATTCCTTCTCTCTGTCCCAATCCTTCTTCTCATAAAAAAAGTCTGTTGCACAACTTGGATGTTATGCGTGCTCTAAAATTCTACCTACAGGCGACTAAGGATTTTCGCCAGTCTTCTGCCCTGTTTGTTTATTTCTCAGGAAAGCGTAATGGTCAGAAGGCTACCGCTACTTCTCTTTCCCTCTGGTTGAGAAGTATAATTCGCTTTGCTTATGAGACTGCTGGTCAGCAGCCTCCTGAGAGAATTACAGCTTATTCCACTAGAGCTGTATCCTCTTCTTGGGTTTTCAAAAATGAAGCTTCTGTGGAACAGATTTGCAAGGCTGCAGCTTGGTCCTCTCTGCATACTTTTTCCAAATTTGATACTTTTGCCTCGGCCGAGGCCTCTTTTGGGAGAAAGGTTCTTCAAGCGTTGGTGCCTTCTGTTTAGGTCTGCCTGTCTTGTTCTTCCTCCCTATTCATTCTGTGTCTTCTTGCTTGGGTATTAGTTCCCACTAGTAATTGGAATGACGTCGCAGACTCTCCATGTCTTAGGAAAGAAAACAAAATGTATGCTTACCTGATAAATGTTTTTCTTTCTGGGCATGGAGAGTCCACGACCCCATCCTTAATTAGACGGTTATTTTTGACTAAACCTCAGGCACCTCTACATCTTTGTGTTATTCCTTTTTGCATTTCCCTTCGGCCGAATGACTGGGGATTATGGGTAGGGGAGTAACACCTAACAGCTTTGCTGTGGTGCTCTTTGCCTCCTCCTGCTGGCTGATTTTCCCTCTAGTAATTGGAATGACGTTGTGGACTCTCCATGTCCGGAAAGAATGAAATGTATTAGGTAAGCATACATTTTATTTTTACTGGTTCTAGGAAAGGTCTGAAAGCCTCTGCCGTTTGTTTGGCATCTTGGTTGAAACTTTTAATTCACAAAGCTTATTTGGAGGCGGGCCAGTTTCCACCTCAGATAATTACAGCTCATTCTACAAGATCAGTTGCCACAACTTGGGCTTTCAAGAATGAGACTTCAGTTGATCAAATCTGCAAAGCGGCCACTTGGTCTTCTTTGCATTTCTTTTACTAAATTTTACCATTTTGATGTTTTTTCCTCATCAGAAGCAGCTTTTGGTAGAAAGGTTCTTCAGGTAGCTGTCTCAGTTTGGTTCTAGTGCCTATAATTAAAGTTTTTTGATTTAAAAAAGACTTTATTACTTTTTGGATTTTATTTCTCAGCGAAAATAGCTGTTTTTATTTTATCCCTCACTTTATTGTTACTTGTGGACTTCCAAATCTTGGGTATTATATCCCATCAGTAACAGCTTGTGGACTCTCGCTACCTTTATGAAAGAAAACATAATTTATGTAAGAATTTACCTGATAAATTCATGTTTTACATGGTGGCTAGAGTCCACAAGGCCCACCCATTGTTTTGGGTTATGATTTTTTGTTTATAGCACATCTTTTTTTCCTGCTCCTCTTTTTTTATGCTTTTACTCCTTAAACACCTCACCAACTTGGCTATACGTTAAACTGAGGTATGTGTGAGGTGGGAGTTGTATTATAGGCATTTGAGGTTTTGGAAATTTTGCCTCCTCCTGGTAGGAATGTATATCCCATCAGTAACGGCTCGTGGACTCTCGCCACCAAGAAATAAATTAATCTAGCAGGTATGTTCTTAAATACATTTATGTTTTTCATATTCTCTTGAAATCCTTTGTTAAATATGTTCATATCCTAAGCAGCAGCAATGCTAGTTTTTGATTGGAAGCTTCACACATTTGTCTCTCTTTCATTGGCTCACCAGATGTGTTCAGCTTGTAGTGCAGTGCTATTCTAGAGCTGACTTTTTTCAACTTCTAGAGTTGAAAAATGACATGCCCTAATTTGCAATTTCAAAACTAGTGACCCAGCACCTCTGTGTTAGACCACCGCAAAAAGGTTAAACACATAGTATAAGTAGTGCTTGGGATCCGCAGAGCACTGTTGGCACGAGCGTAAACTGCCGCTGGCCTAATCAACATTGCTAGTCACACAACCCTGCTGACCCTAACAAATAAAAGGGTTATGAAACCCAAATATTTTCTTTCATGATTCCGATAGAGCATGCAATTTTAGGCAACTTTCTGATTTACTCTTCTTTCAAATAAAGATACCAAAAGAAGGATTTTTTTTTTATAAAAGCAGGAATGTATGTTTAGGAGCCTGCCCATTTTTGGTTCAGAACCCTGGGTAGTGCTTACTGATTGGTGGCTACATTTAGGGACAGTACTTTTTTTTTGCCTTGTTTTGGTGCCAAAGTGTACCTTTTGACCAGTGTTCTAAGCCTTAACAGTTTTATGAAAGGCCTGTAAACATGGTCTGTTTATGAACTTCCCAGGAGTCTATCGGCTAGATTTAGAGTTGGGCGGTAGCCGTGAAAACCAGCGTTAGAGGCTCCTAACGCTGGTTTTAGGCTACCTCCGGTATTTGGAGTCACTCAAAAAAGGGTCTAACGCTCACTTTTCAGCCGCAACTTTTCCATACCGCAGATCCCCTTACGTCAATTGCGTATCCTATCTTTTCAATGGGATTTTTCTAACTCCGGTATTTAGAGTCGTGTCTGAAGTGAGCGTTAGAAATCTAACGACAAAACTCCAGCCGCAGAAAAAAGTCAGTAGTTAAGAGCTTTCTGGGCTAACGCCGGTTCATAAAGCTCTTAACTACTGTGCTCTAAAGTACACTAACACCCATAAACTACCTATGTACCCCTAAACCGAGGTCCCCCCACATCGCCGCAACTCGATTAAATTTTTTTAACCCCTAATCTGCCGACCGCCACCTACGTTATCCTTATGTACCCCTAATCTGCTGCCCCTAACACCGCCGACCCCTATATTATATTTATTAACCCCTAATCTGCCCCCCACAACGTCGCCGCCAGCTACCTACACTTATTAACCCCTAATCTGCCGTCCGCACGCCGCCGCCAGCTACATTATCCCTATGTACCCCTAATCTGCTGCCCTAACACCGCCGACCCCTATATTATATTTATTAACCCCTAACCTGCCCTCCCTAACATCGCCGACACCTAACTTCAATTATTAACCCCTAATCTGCCGACCGAATCTCGCCGCTATTCTAATAAATGTATTAACCCCTAAAGCTAAGTCTAACCCTAACACTAACACCCCCCTAAGTTAAATATAATTTTAATCTAACGAATTTAATTCACTCTTATTAAATAAATGATTCCTATTTAAAGCTAAATACTTACCTGTAAAATAAATCCTAATATAGCTACAACATAAATTATAATTATATTGTAGCTATTTTAGGATTAATATTTATTTTACAGGTAACTTTGTATTTATTTTAACCAGGTACAATAGCTATTAAATAGTTAAGAACTATTTAATAGTTACCTAGTTAAAATAACAAAATTACCTGTAAAATAAATCCTAACCTAAGTTACAATTAAACCTAACACTACACTATCATTAAATTAATTAAATAAAATATCTACAATTACCTACAATTAAACCTAACACTACACTATCAATACATTAATTAAATACAATATCTACAAATCACTACAATGAAATAAACTAACTAAAGTACAAAAATAAAAAAGAACTAAGTTACAAAAAATAAAAAAATATTTACAAACATAAGGAAAATCTTACAACAATTTTAAACTAATTACACCTACTCTAAGCCCCCTAATAAAATAACAAAGCCCCCTAAAATAAAAAAATGCCCTACCCTATTCTAAATTACTAAAGTTCAGCTCTTTTGCCTGTAAAAAAAAACATACAATACCCCCCCCCCAACATTACAACCCACCACCCACATACCCCTAATCTAACCCAAACCCCCTTTAAATAAACCTAACACTAAGCCCCTGAAGATCATCCTACCTTGTCTTCACCTCACCGGGTATCACACCGATCCGTCCTGGCTCCGATATCTTCATCCAACCCAAGCGGGGGCTAGACATCCACTGAAGAAGTCCAGAAGAGGGTCCAAAGTCTTCATCCTATTCGGGAAGAAGAGTAGATCCGGACCGGCAACCATCATCTTCCAAGCGGCATCTTCTATCTTCATCCGATGAGGACCGGCTCCATCCTGAAGACCTCCACCGCGGACCCATCTTCATCCGGCGACGTCCAACTGAAGAATGACGGTTCCTTTAAGGGACGTCATCCAAGATGGCGTCCCTCGAATTCCGATTGGCTGATAGGATTCTATCAGCCAATCGGAATTAAGGTAGGAATATTCTGATTGGCTGATGGAATCAGCCAATCAGAATCAAGATCAATCCGATTGGCTGATCCAATCAGCCAATCAGATTGAGCTTGCATTCTATTGGCTGATCGGAACAGCCAATAGAATGCGAGCTCAATCTGATTGGCTGCTTGGGTTGGATGAAGATATCGGAGCCAGGACGGATCGGTGTGATACCCGGTGAGGTGAAGACAAGGTAGGATGATCTTCAGGGGCTTAGTGTTAGGTTTATTTAAGGGGGGTTTGGGTTAGATTAGGGGTATGTGGGTGGTGGGTTGTAATGTTGGGGGGGGGGGTATTGTATGTTTTTTTTTACAGGCAAAAGAGCTGAACTTCTTGGGTTATGCCCCGCAAAGGGCCCTGTTCAGGGCTGGTAAGGTAAAAGAGCTTTGAACTTTAGTAATTTAGAATAGGGTAGGGCATTTTTTATTTTGGGGGGCTTTGTTATTTTATTAGGGGGCTTAGAGTAGGTGTAATTAGTTTAAAATTGTTGTAAGATTTTCCTTATGTTTGTAAATATTTTTTTATTTTTTGTAACTTAGTTCTTTTTTATTTTTTGTACTTTAGTTAGTTTATTTCATTGTAGTTATTTGTAGATATTGTATTTAATTAATGTATTGATAGTGTAGTGTTAGGTTTAATTGTAGGTAATTGTAGATATTTTATTTAATTAATTTAATGATAGTGTAGTGTTAGGTTTAATTGTAACTTAGGTTAGGATTTATTTTACAGGTAATTTTGTTATTATTTTAACTAGGTAACTATTAAATAGTTCTTAACTATTTAATAGCTATTGTACCTGGTTAAAATAAATACAAAGTTACCTGTAAAATAAATATTAATCCTAAAATAGCTATAATATAATTATAATTTATAGTGTAGCTATATTAGGATTTATTTTACAGGTAAGTATTTAGCTTTAAATAGGAATAATTTATTTAATAAGAGATAATTAATTTCGTTAGATGTAAATTATATTTAACTTAGGGGGGTGTTAGTGTTAGGGTTAGACTTAGCTTTAGGGGTTAATACATTTATTAGAATAGCGGTGAGCTCCAGTCGGCAGATTAGGGGTTAATAATTGAAGTTAGGTGTCGGTGATGTTAGGGAGGGCAGATTAGGGGTTAATACTATTTATTATAGGGTTAGTGAGGCGGATTAGGGGTTAATAACTTTATTATAGTAGCGGTGCGGTCCGCTCGGCAGATTAGGGGTTAATAAGTGTAGGCAGGTGGAGGCGACGTTGTGGGGGGCAGATTTGGGGTTAATAAATATAATATAGGGGTCGGCGGTGTTAGGGGCAGCAGATTAGGGGTACATAGGGATAATATAAGTAGCGGCGGTTTACGGAGCAGCAGATTAGGGGTTAATAATAATATGCAGGGGTCAGCGATAGCGGGGGCGGCAGATTAGGGGTTAATAAGTGTAAGGTTAGGGGTGTTTAGACTCGGGGTACATGTTAGAGTGTTAGGTGCAGACGTAGGAAGTGTTTCCGCATAGCAAACAATGGGGCTGCGTTAGGAGCTGAACGCGGTTTTTTTGCAGGTGTTAGGTTTTTTTCAGCTCAAACAGCCCCATTGTTTCCTATGGGGGAATCGTGCACGAGCACGTTTTTGAGGCTGGCCGCTTGTGTAAGCAACTCTGGTATCGAGAGTTGAAGCTGCGTTAAATATGCTCTACGCTCCTTTTTTGGAGCCTAACGCAGCCTTTATGTGGACTCTCAATACCAGAGTTATTTTTATGGTGCGGCCAGAAAAAAGCCAGCGTTAGCTTTTCGGGTCGTTACCGACAAAACTCCAAATCTAGCCGTATGAGTTTTCATTGATAATTATGTTTCTCTACAGAGTTCTAACAGTTTCAAAGCTGGATGCTACTGGGAGTTAGCTGAAGACATCTGGTGGGCCAATAACAAGAGGTAACCATCAATGTGTGTAGCCACCAATAAACAACTATCTCCCAGTAGTGCATTGCTGCTCCTAAGATACCTATGTATGCTTTTCAACAAATGATACCTTAGAGAACTAAGTAAGTTTAATAATAAAAGGGAATTGAAAAGTGTCTTACAAGTACACACACTATCTCAGGGTTTCCCAAACTTTTTTAGGTCACTGCCCCCTTGGTTCTATAAACTCCCCATTGCCCCCCCCATGTAACCCAGTCAGACCAGCTGTCCACAACCCCTAATAAAAATAATGACACAATGCAATATAAAGGAGTAACAATTAAACATATTAAAATTTTGAAATAATTTTTTATTTTTATTATCTTCTGATATCGGCTTTTTAAAGACGATAGTCACTGTGCAAGTCTTCTAATACACATGCAGGGCTAGATTACAAGTGGTGCGCTAATGTTAGCATACAATTGATATTGAAATATAAGTGCATTAATTTGCGCACATATTAGAAGTTGAAAGTAGTTGTGTTTGCTCGAGCGCAAACTAATTTAACACGCGTCTGAAGATTTCATGTAAAGGGTTAAGGATGAAATAAAAGTTGCACCAAACACAACATAAATACATTAAAATAAACGGTTACACTCATATCAACACTATCTGATAAAAATTATTCCTAAAAAAAAATAATAAAAAAAATATAATAAAAATAAAAATATATATGTAATGTCCGTCGCCGTCGGCAGTTGCGCACGCATCCTCAATGGAATGTTGGCAGCGTGAGGACAAAAGAATTCACCTGGATGCAGCGCCGGGATGCAGCAAAGGCAAACGGAGCATTACAAAAGCAACACCTAAACGCCCATATTAAAATATTTTAAAAAATTAATAACCGCCCACATCAAGTATAAAAAACAAAACACTGCCCGCACGAAATATAACAAAAAAAATAAATCCTACACAAAGTATTAACTTCTAAACCGCAAAAAAACTATATTGCAATAAACCTATTTACCCTATTAACCCCTACATCGCAATAAACCTATTTACCCTATTAACCCCTAAACCTCAAAACCCCTATATCGCAATAAACCTATTTACCCCTAAACCGCGAAACCCCTACATCGCAATAAACCTATTTAACTTATTAACCCTTTAAACCCCAAAACCCAAAACGCAAATAACTAAGTACAGTACACTAACCTAACACCCCCTAACCTAACACCCCAATTAATAAACCCAAGTGACCTAAACGAATACATTCCAAAGTTACTAAAAATAAAAAAAACTAAGTTTGCAAAAAATAAAAAAAAGCTAACATTACAGAAATTAAAAAAATTAAATTACCAAATTTAACAAAATGAAACCTAATCCCTATGAAAATCAAGAAGACCCCCCGAAATAAAAACACCCCCCTACTCTAATAATAAACTTCCAGTAGCCCTTAGTGTTAGGTTCTTTTATTTTGGGGGGGTGGGGGAGTATAATGTTAGTTGAGACTTTGCATATTTTTTTGTAAAAGAGCTGATTATCTTGGGGCAATGCCCTGGTAGTTTATTATTAGAGTAGGGGGTGTTTTTATTTTGGGGGGGTCTTTTTTTATTTTCATAGGGATTAGGTTTAATTTTGTTAAATTTGGTAATACGTTGTTTCTACATCTGTAGTTTAAAAAATAATTAGACTGCCCTCTGGGCAGGCTTATCGACTAGTATTTAATAATCTGTTTTACTGTGTATTTACTGTAAATATTCAACATGTCAATGTTCTTCACATACAGGAAAATGTCTATATGAATAGATATATAGGTATAGTTGTATATTTTACATTAACATTATCAGATTTATATACAGGGAGTGCAGAATTATTAGGCAAGTTGTATTTTTGAGGATTAATTTTATTATTGAACAACAACCATGTTCTCAATGAACCCAAAAAACTCATTAATATCAAAGCTGAATAGTTTTGGAAGTAGTTTTTAGTTTGTTTTTAGTTAAAGCTATTTTAGGGGGATATCTGTGTATGCAGGTGACTATTACTGTGCATAATTATTAGGCAACTTAACAAAAAACAAATATATACCCATTTCAATTATTTATTTTTACCAGTGAAACCAATATAACATCTCAACATTCACAAATATACATTTCTGACATTCAAAAACAAAACAAAAACAAATCAGTGACCAATATAGCCACCTTTCTTTGCAAGGACACTCAAAAGCCTGCCATCCATTGATTCTGTCAGTGTTTTGATCTGTTCACCATCAACATTGCGTGCAGCAGCAACCACAGCCTCCCAGACACTGTTCAGAGAGGTGTACTGTTTTCCCTCCTTGTAAATCTCACATTTGATGATGGACCACAGGTTCTCAATGGGGTTCAGATCAGGTGAACAAGGAGGCCATGTCATTAGATTTTCTTCTTTTATACCCTTTCTTGCCAGCCACGCTGTGGAGTACTTGGACGCGTGTGATGGAGCATTGTCCTGCATGAAAATCATGTTTTTCTTGAAGGATGCAGACTTCTTCCTGTACCACTGCTTGAAGAAGGTGTCTTCCAGAAACTGGCAGTAGGACTGGGAGTTGAGCTTGACTCCATCCTCAACCCGAAAAGGCCCCACAAGCTCATCTTTGATGATACCAGCCCAAACCAGTACTCCACCTCCACCTTGCTGGCGTCTGAGTCGGACTGGAGCTCTCTGCCCTTTACCAATCCAGCCACGGGCCCATCCATCTGGCCCATCAAGACTCACTCTCATTTCATCAGTCCATAAAACCTTAGAAAAATCAGTCTTGAGATATTTCTTGGCCCAGTCTTGACGTTTCAGCTTGTGTGTCTTGTTCAGTGGTGGTCGTCTTTCAGCCTTTCTTACCTTGGCCATGTCTCTGAGTATTGCACACCTTGTGCTTTTGGGCACTCCAGTGATGTTGCAGCTCTGAAATATGGCCAAACTGGTGGCAAGTGGCATCTTGGCAGCTGCACGCTTGACTTTTCTCAGTTCATGGGCAGTTATTTTGCGCCTTGGTTTTTCCACACGCTTCTTGCGACCCTGTTGACTATTTTGAATGAAACGCTTGATTGTTCAATGATCACGCTTCAGAAGCTTTGCAATTTTAAGAGTGCTGCATCCCTCTGCAAGATATCTCACTATTTTTTACTTTTCGGAGCCTGTCAAGTCCTTCTTTTGACCCATTTTGCCAAAGGAAAGGAAGTTGCCTAATAATTATGCACACCTGATATAGGGTGTTGATGTCATTAGACCACACCCCTTCTCATTACAGAGATGCACATCACCTAATATGCTTAATTGGTAGTAGGCTTTCGAGCCTATACAGCTTGGAGTAAGACAACATGCATAAAGAGGATGATGTGGTCAAAATACTCATTTGCCTAATAATTCTGCACTCCCTGTATATATATATATATATATATATATGTATATATTTCTCTTGTAGTGTATCCAGTCCACGGATCATCCATTACTTGTGGGATATTCTCCTTCCCAACAGGAAGTTGCAAGAGGATCACCCACAGCAGAGCTGCTATATAGCTCCTCCCCTCACTGCCATATCCAGTCATTCTCTTGCAACTCTCAACAAAGATGGAGGTCGTAAGAGGACTGTGGTGTTTTATACTTTTGTTATTTTTAAATGGTACCGGAGTGTACTGTTTATCTCAGGCAGTATTTAGAAGAAGAATCTGCCTGCGTTTTCTATGATCTTAGCAGAAGTAACTAAGATCCTTTGCTGTTCTCACATATTCTGAGGAGTGAGGTAACTTCAGAGGGGGAATAGCGTGCAGGTTTTCCTGCAATAAGGTATGTGCAGTTAAAATATTTTTCTAGGGATGGAATTTGCTAGAAAATGCTGCTGATACCGAAGTAATGTAAGTAAAGCCTTAAATGCAGTGATAGCGACTGGTATCAGGCTTATTAATATTATTAATAGAGATACATACTCTTATAAAAGTGTATTTTAAAACGTTTGCTGGCATGTTTAATCGTTTTTTATATATGTTTGGTGATAAAACTTATTGGGGCCTAGTTTTCTCCACATGGCTGGCTTGAATTTTGCCTAGAAACAGTTCCCTAAGGCTTTCCACTGTTGTAATATGAGTGGGAGGGGCCTATTTTAGTGCTTTTTTTGCGCAGCAAAAATTACAGACACAGACTTCCAGCTTCTTCCTGCATGATCCAGGACTTCTCTGAAGGGCTCAAAAGGCTTCAAAAGTCGTATTGAGGGAGGTAAAAAGCCACAGTAGAGCTGTGGCAGTTGTTGTGACTGTTTAAAAAACGTTTTTGTCATTTGTTATTCCGTTTTTGGTATTAAGGGGTTAATCATCCATTTGCAAGTGGGTGCAATGCTCTGCTAACTTATTACATACACTGTAAAAATTTCGTTAGTGTAACTGCCTTTTTTCACTGTTATTTCAAATTTGTACAAAATTTGTGTTTCTTAAAGGCGCAGTAACGTTTTTTATATTGCTTGTAAACTTGTTTTAAAGTGTTTTCCAAGCTTGCTAGTCTCATTGCTAGTCTGTTTAAACATGTCTGACACAGAGGAACCTACTTGTTCATTATGTTTGAAAGCCATGGTGGAGCCCCATAGGAGAATGTGTACTAAATGTATTGATTTCACCTTAAACAGTAAAGATCAGTCTTTATCTATAAAAGAATTATCACCAGAGTGTTCTGTCGAGGGGGAAGTTATGCTGACTAACTCTCCCCACGTGTCAGACCCTTCGCCTCCCGCTCAGGGGACGCACGCTAATATGGCGCCAATTACATCAGGGACGCCCATAGCGATTAACTTGCAGGACATGGCTGTAATCATGAATAATACCCTGTCAGAGGTATTATCTAGATTGCCTGAATTAAGAGGCAAGTGCGATAGCTCTGGGGTTAGGAGAGATACAGAGCGCGCAAATGCTGTAAGAGCCATGTCTGATACTGCGTCACAGTATGCAGAACATAAGGACGGAGAGCTTCAGTCTGTGGGTGACATCTCTGACTCTGGGAAACCTGATTCAGAGATTTCTAATTTTAAATTTAAGCTTGAGAACCTCCGTGTATTGCTTGGGGAGGTATTAGCTGCTCTGAATGACTGTAACACAGTTGCAATTCCAGAGAAATTGTTTAGGCTGGATAGATACTATGCGGTGCCGGTGTGTACTGACGTTTTTCCTATACCTAAAAGGCTTACAGAAATTATTAGCAAGGAGTGGGATAGACCCGGTGTGCCCTTTTCCCCACCTCCTATATTTAGAAAAATGTTTCCAATAGACGCCACTACACGGGACTTATGGCAGACGGTCCCTAAGGTGGAGGGAGCAGTTTCTACTTTAGCAAAGCGTACCACTATCCCGGTTGAGGACAGTTGTGCTTTTTCAGATCCAATGGATAAAAAATTGGAGGGTTACCTTAAGAAAATGTTTATTCAACAAGGTTTTATTTTACAGCCCCTTGCATGCATTGCGCCTGTCACTGCTGCGGCGGCATTCTGGTTTGAGGCCCTGGAAGAGGCCATCCAGACAGCTCCATTGAATGAAATTATTGACAAGCTTAGAACGCTTAAGCTAGCTAACTCATTTGTTTCTGATGCCATTGTTCATTTGACTAAACTAACGGCTAAGAATTCCGGATTCGCCATCCAGGCGCGTAGGGCGCTATGGCTTAAATCCTGGTCAGCTGACGTGACTTCAAAGTCTAAATTACTCAACATTCCTTTCAAGGGGCAGACCTTATTCAGGCCTGGCTTGAAGGAAATTATTGCTGACATTACTGGAGGCAAGGGCCATACCCTTCCTCAGGACAGGGCCAAATCAAAGGCCAAACAGTCTAATTTTCGTGCCTTTCGAAATTTCAAGGCAGGAGCAGCATCAACTTCCTCCGCTTCAAAACAAGAGGGAACAGTTGCTCATTCCAGACAGGCCTGGAAACCTAACCAGTTCTGGAACAAGGGCAAGCAGGCCAGAAAACCTGCTGCTGCCCCCAAGACAGCATGAAGGAACAGCCCCCGATCCGGAAACGGATCTAGTGGGGAGCAGACTTTCTCTCTTCGCCCAGGCGTGGGCAAGAGATGTTCAGGATCCCTGGGCGTTGGAGATCATATCTCAGGGATATCTTCTGGACTTCAAAGCTTCTCCTCCACAAGGGAGATTTCATCTTTCAAGGTTATCAGCAAACCAGATAAAGAAAGAGGCATTCCTAAGCTGTGTGCAAGACCTCCTAGTAATGGGAGTGATCCATCCAGTTCCGCGGACGGAACAAGGACAGGGGTTTTATTCAAATCTGTTTGTGGTTCCCAAGAAAGAGGGAACCTTCAGACCAATCTTGGATCTAAAGATCTTAAACAAATTCCTCAGAGTTCCATCATTCAAAATGGAAACTATTCGGACCATCCTACCCATGATCCAAGAGGGTCAGTACATGACCACAGTGGACTTAAAGGATGCCTACCTTCACATACCGATTCACAAAGATCATCATCGGTTCCTAAGGTTTGCCTTTCTAGACAGGCATTACCAATTTGTAGCTCTTCCCTTCGGGTTGGCCACAGCCCCGAGAATTTTTACAAAGGTTCTGGGCTCACTTCTGGCGGTTCTAAGACCGCGATGCATAGCGGTGGCTCCGTATCTAGACGACATCCTGATACAGGCGTCAAGCTTTCAAATTGCCAAGTCTCATACAGAGATAGTTCTGGCATTTCTGAGGTCTCATGGGTGGAAAGTGAACGTGGAAAAGAGTTCTCTATCCCCACTCACAAGAGTTTCCATCTTAGGGACTCTTATAGATTCTGTAGAGATGAAAATTTACCTGACGGAGTCCAGGTTATCAAAACTTCTAAATGCTTGCCGTGTCCTTCATTCCATTCCACGCCCGTCAGTGGCTCAGTGCATGGAAGTAATCGGCTTAATGGTAGCGGAAATGGACATAGTGCCATTTGCGCGCCTGCATCTCAGACCGCTGCAATTATGCATGCTAAATCGGTGGAATGGGGATTACTCAGATTTGTCCCCTCTACTAGATCTGGATCAAGAGACCAGAGATTCTCTTCTCTGGTGGCTATCTCGGGTCCATCTGTCCAAGGGTATGACCTTTCGCAGGCCAGATTGGACGATTGTAACAACAGATGCCAGCCTTCTAGGTTGGGGCGCAGTCTGGAACTCCCTGAAGGCTCAGGGATCGTGGACTCAGGAGGAGAAACTCCTCCCAATAAATATTCTAGAGTTAAGAGCAATATTCAATGCTCTTCTAGCTTGGCCTCAGTTAGCAACCCTGAGGTTCATCAGATTTCAGTCGGACAACATCACGACTGTGGCTTACATCAACCATCAAGGGGGAACCAGGAGTTCCCTAGCGATGTTAGAAGTCTCAAAGATAATTTGCTGGGCAGAGTCTCACTCTTGCCACCTGTCAGCGATCCACATCCCAGGCGTAGAGAACTGGGAGGCGGATTTTCTAAGTCGTCAGACTTTTCATCCGGGGGAGTGGGAACTCCATCCGGAGGTGTTTGCTCAACTGGTCCATCGTTTGGGCAAACCAGAACTGGATCTCATGGCGTCTCGCCAGAATGCCAAGCTTCCTTGTTACGGATCCAGGTCCAGGGACCCGGGAGCGACGCTGATAGATGCTCTAGCAGCTCCTTGGTTCTTCAACCTGGCTTATGTGTTTCCACCGTTTCCTCTGCTCCCTCGACTGATTGCCAAAATCAAACAGGAGAGAGCATCAGTTATTCTGATAGCGCCTGCGTGGCCACGCAGGACCTGGTATGCAGACCTAGTGAACATGTCATCGCTTCCACCATGGACTCTGCCTCTGAGGCAGGACCTTCTAATACAAGGTCCTTTCAATCATCCAAATCTTATTTCTCTGAGACTGACTGCATGGAGATTGAACGCTTGATTCTATCAAGGCGTGGCTTCTCCGAGTCAGTCATCGATACCTTAATACAGGCACGGAAGCCTGTCACCAGGAAAATATACCATAAGATATGGCGTAAATATCTTTATTGGTGTGAATCCAAGAGTTACTCATGGAGTAAGGTTAGGATTCCTAGGATATTGTCCTTTCTCCAAGAGGGTTTGGACAAAGGCTTATCAGCTACTTCTTTAAAGAGACAGATCTCTGCTCTGTCTATTCTTTTGCACAGGCGTCTGGTAGAAGTTCCAGACGTCCAGGCATTTTGTCAGGCTTAGGTTAGGATTAAGCCTGTGTTTAAAACTGTTGCTCCCCCGTGGAGCTTAAACTTGGTTCTTAAAGTTCTTCAGGGAGTTCCGTTTGAACCCCTTCATTCTATTGATATTAATCTGCCTTACAATGTGATTCTCCTTATCTGATTTTTCATTCAGACAAGGTAGTTCTGCGTACCAAACCTGGGTTTTTACCTAAGGTGGTTTCTAACAGGAATATCAATCAAGAGATTGTTGTTCCATCATTGTGTCCTAATCCTTCTTCAAAGAAGGAACGTCTTTTGCATAATCTGGACGTAGTCCGTGCCTTGAAGTTTTACTTACAGGCTACTAAAGATTTTCGTCAAACATCTGCCCTGTTTGTCGTTTATTCTGGACAGAGGAGAGGTCAAAAAGCTTCGGCAACCTCTCTCTCCTTTTGTCTTCGGAGCATAATACGCTTAGCCTATGAGACTGCTGGACAGCAGCCCCCTGAAAGGATTACAGCTCATTCTACTAGAGCTGTGGCTTCCACCTGGGCCTTTAAAAATGAGGCCTCTGTTGAACAGATTTGCAAGGCTGCGACTTGGTCTTCGCTTCACACCTTTTCAAAATTTTACAAATTTGATACTTTTGCTTCTTCAGAGGCTGTTTTTGGGAGAAAGGTTCTACAGGCAGTGGTTCCTTCCGTTTAAGTTCCTGCCTTGTCCCTCCCATCATCCGTGTACTTTAGCTTTGGTATTGGTATCCCACAAGTAATGGATTATCCGTGGACTGGATACACTTAACAAGAGAAAACATAATTTATGCTTACCTGATAAATTTATTTCTCTTGTAGTGTATCCAGTCCACGGCCCGCCCTGTCCTTTTAAGGCAGGTCTAAATTTTAATTAAACTACAGTCACCACTGCACCCTATGGTTTCTCCTTTCTCGTCTTGTTTCGGTCGAATGACTGGATATGGCAGTGAGGGGAGGAGCTATATAGCAGCTCTGCTGTGGGTGATCCTCTTGCAACTTCCTGTTGGGAAGAAGAATATCCCACAAGTAATGGATGATCCGTGGACTGGATACACTACAAGAGAAATAAATTTATCAGGTAAGCATAAATTATGTTTTTTAAAAAAAATGATGTGAAGAACATTGGAATGTAAAATATGAGTTAGGTCTAACGTGGTGTCAGGTTAGGGCACATGAAGAATTAGTTATCTTAAAGGGATATGAAACCAATTTGTTATCTTTCATGATTCAGATTAAGCAACTTAGTCACCAATCGGCATGCGCTACCCAGGTTCTGAAAAAAAAAATGCACCGGCTCCTAAGCTTACATTCCCGTTTTTCAAATAAAGATGCTAAGACAACAAAGAAAAATTGATAATAGGAGTAAATTAGAAAGTTGCTTAAAATTGCATGCTCTATCTGAATCATGAAATTGTGTTTCATATTCCTTTAAGGTGCATTATGTAAATATTAAATATAAAATATTGAAATTTATTATTATAGATACTGTAAAATATATATACATATATTCGATAGATTTTTTTTTTAGATTATTTGACTACTTTGTATAATAATTATTTACATTAATTATTAATATTTTTGAATATTTTATATTTAATAAATATGTAACGCACCTAATTATATTTCATGTGGAGC
This sequence comes from Bombina bombina, assembly GCF_027579735.1. Lineage (NCBI taxonomy): Eukaryota > Metazoa > Chordata > Amphibia > Anura > Bombinatoridae > Bombina > Bombina bombina. The sequence goes on from NC_069499.1 coordinate 1,368,414,057, forward strand.
TAGCACACATAAGTCAGACAGGAATATACTAATTCTTCATGTGCGCTATCCCGACATGAGTAACATTGGAATATGAAATCTTAATAACTGTGGTATTCGTGCACAAGCGTTTTTTCTACTACACTCTCCATTAAATTCCGTGGGGAGAATAAGTTGGCGCAGTTGCAGAATCCGAAGTCCTGAAGTTAGCGCAAGTCAGGTTGCGCTCGAGCACAAACATTTTACTTTATACTTGTAATACAAACATTAAAGGGATAGTAAACACCAAAAATGTTATTGTTTAAAAAGATAGATAATACCTTTTATTTCTCTTGTAAGGTGTATCCAGTCCACGGATCATCCATTACTTGTGGGATATTCTCCTTCCCAACAGGAAGTTGCAAGAGGATCACCCACAGCAGAGCTGCTATATAGCTCCTCCCCTAACTGCCATATCCAGTCATTCTCTTGCAAACTCTCAACATAGCTGGAGGTAGTAAGAGGAAAGTGGTGTAATATAGTTAGTTTTTTCTTCAATCAAAAGTTTGTTTTTAAATGGTACCGGAGTTGTACTATTTTATCTCAGGCAGCATTTAGAAGAAGAATCTGCCTGCGTTTTTCTATGATCTTAGTAGAAGTAACTAAGATCCACTGCTGTTCTCACATATGTCTGAGGAGTGAGGTAACTTCAGAGGGAGAATGGCGTGCAGGTTATCCTGCAATAAGGTATGTGCAGTTTAAGTTTTTCTAGGGATGGAATTTGCTAGAAAAAAGCTGCTGATACCGGATTAATGTAAGTTAAGCCTAAATACAGTGATTTAATAGCGACTAGTATCAGGCTTGCTATCAGAGGTATATACTCTGATTAATGTGCAATATAAAACGTTTACTGGCATGTTTAATCGTTTTTATATATGCTTTGGTGATAAAACTTATTGGGGCCTAATTTTTTCCACATGGCTGGCTTGATTTTTGCCTAGAAACAGTTTCCTGAGGCTTTCCACTGTTGTAATATGAGTGGGAGGGGCCTATTTTAGCGCTTTTTTGCGCAGTTAAAATTACAGACAGAGACATTCAGCTTCCCTCAGCAGTCCCCTGCATGCTTTAGGACATCTCTGAAGGGCTCAAAAGGCTTCAAAAGTCATATATTGAGGAAGGTAAAGCCACAGTGGAGCTGTGGCAGTTGTTGTGACTGTTGAAAAAACGTTTTTTTCAATTTGTTAATCCATTTTTTGTATTAAGGGGTTAATCATCCATTTGCAAGTGGGTGAAATGCTCTGCTAACTTTTTACATACACTGTAAAAATGTTGTTAGTTTAACTGCCTTTTTTCACTGTTATTTCAAATTTTAGCAAAATGTGTTTCCCTTAAAGGCACAGTAACGTTTTTTATATTGCTTGTTTAACTTGATGTAAAGTGTTTTCCAAGCTTGCTAGTCTCATTGCTAGTCTGTATTAACATGTCTGACATAGAGGAAACTCCTTGTTCATTATGTTTAAAAGCCATGGTGGAACCCCATATGAGAATGTGTACTAAATGTATTGATTTCACTTTAAACAATAAAGATCAGCTTTTATCTTAAAAAAATGTATCACCAGAGGATTCTGGCGAGGGGGATGTTATGCCGACTAACTCTCCCCACGTGTCAGACCCTTTGACTCCCGCTCAAGGGACTCACGCTAAAATGGCGCCAAGTACATCAAAGACGCCCATAGCGATTACTTTGCAGGACATGGCGGCAATCATGGATAATACCCTGTCAGCGGTATTAGCCAGACTGCCTGAATTCAGAGGAAAGCGCGATAGCTCTGGGGTTAGACGTAGTACAGAGCGCGCAGATGCCTTAAGGCCCATGTCTGATACTGCGTCACAATATGCAGAAGCTGAGGAAGGAGAGCTTCAGTCTGTGGGTGACATTTCTGATTTGGGGAAACCTGATTCAGATAGTTCTACTTGCTTGGGGAGGTGTTAGCTGCTCTGAATGACTGTGACACAATTGCAGTACCAGAGAAATTGTGTAGACTGGATAAATACTATGTAGTGCCGGTGTGTACTGATGTTTTTCCAATACCTAAAAGGTTTACAGAAATTATTAATAAGAAGTGGGATAGACCCGGTCTGCCGTTTTCCCCTCCTCCTATTTTTAGAAAAATGTTTTCAATAGACGCCACCACACGGGACTTATGGCAGACGGTCCCTAAGGTGGAGGGAGCAGTTTCTACTTTATCAAAGCGTACCACTATCCCTGTCGAGGACAGTTGTGCTTTTTCAGATCCAATGGATAAAAAATTAGAAGGTTACCTTAAGAAAATGTTTATTCAACAAGGTTTTATCCTGCAGCCCCTTGCATGCATTGCGCCTGTCACTGCTGCTGCGGCGTTCTGGTTTGAGTCTCTGGAAGAGGCCTTTCAGACAGCTACTCCATTGACTGAAATACTTGACAAGCTTAGAACACTTAAGCTAGCTAATTCTTTTGTTTCTGATGCCATTGTTCATTTGTCTAAACTAACGGCTAAGAATTCTGGATTCGCCATCCAGGCGTGTAGGGCGCTATGGCTTAAATCTTGGTCAGCTGACTTCAAAGTCTAAATTACTTAACATTCCCTTCAATGGGCAGACCCTATTCGGGCCTGGTTTGAAGGAAATTATTGCTGACATTACTGGAGGTTAGGGTCATACCCTTCCTCAGGACAGGGCCAAATCAAAGGCCAAACAGTCTAATTTTCGTGCCTTTCGAAACTTCAAGGCAGGTGCAGCATCAACTTCCTCTGCTACAAAACAAGAGGGAACTTTTCCTCAATCCAAGCCGGGCTGGAAACCTAACCAGTCCTGGAACAAAGGCAAGCAGGCCAGAAAGCCTGCTGCTGCCTCTAAGATAGCATGAAGGAACGACCCCCTATCCGGTAACGGATCTAGTAGGGGGCAGACTTTCTCTCTTCGCCCAGGCATGGGCAAGAGATGTTCAGGATCCCTGGGCGTTGGAGATCATATCTCAGGGATATCTTCTGGACTTCAAAGCTTCCCCTCCTCAAGGGAGATTTCACCTTTCGAGATTATCTGTAAACCAGATAAAGAAAGAGGCATTCTTACGCTGTGTGCAAGACCTCCTAGTTATGGGAGTGATCTGTCCAGTTCCACAGACGGAACAGGGACAGGGTTTTTATTCAAATCTGTTTGTGATTCCCAAAAAAGAGGGAACCTTCAGGCCCATTTTGGATCTAAAGATCTTAAACAAATTCCTCAGAGTTCCATCGTTCAAAATGGAAACTATTCGGACCATCCTACCTATGATCCAGGAGGGTCAGTACATGACCACAGTGGATTTGAAGGATGCTTACCTTCACATACCGATTCACAAAGATCATCATCGGTTCCTAAGGTTTGCCTTTCTGGACAGGCATTACCAATTTGTGGCTCTTCCCTTCGGGTTAGCTACAGCTCCAAGAATCTTTACAAAGGTTCTGGGATCGCTTCTGACGGTCCTAAGACCGCGAGGTATATCAGTGGCCCCTTATCTGGACGACATCCTGATACAGCTTTCAGATTGCCAAGTCACATACGGACATAGTTCTGGCATTTCTCAGGTCACATGGGTGGAAGGTGAACGAGGAAAAGAGTTCTCTATCCCCACTCACAAGAGTCTCCTTGCTAGGGACTCTGATAGATTCTGTAGAAATGAAGATTTACCTGACAGAATCCAGGTTATCAAAGCTTTTAAGATCTTGCCGTGTTCTTCATTCTATTCCGCGCCCTTCGGTGGCTCAGTGTATGGAAGTAATCGGCTTGATGGTAGCGGCGATGGACATAGTGCCATTTGCGCGCCTACATCTCCGACCGCTGCAACTATGCATGCTCAGTTAGTGGAATGGGGATTACACAGATTTGTCCCCTCTGCTAAATCTGGATCAAGAGACCAGAGATTCTCTTCTCTGGTGTCTATCTCGGGTCCATCTGTCCAAAGGTATGACCTTTCGCAGGCCAGATTGGACAATTGTAACAACAGATGCCAGCCTTCTAGGTTGGGGTGCAGTCTGGAATTCCCTGAAGGCTCAGGGATCGAGGACTCAGGAGGAGAAACTCCTCCCAATAAATATTCTGGAGTTAAGAGCAATATTCAATGCTCTTCTAGCTTGGCCTCAGTTAGCAACCCTGAGGTTCATCAGATTTCAGTCGGACAACATCATGACTGTGGCTTACATCAACCATCAAGGGGGAACCAGGAGTTCCCTAGCGATGTTAGAAGTCTCCAAGATAATTTGCTGGGCAGAGACTCACTCTTGCCACCTATCAGCAATCCATATCCCAGGTGTAGAGAACTGGGAGGCAGATTTTCTAAGTTGTCAGACTTTTCATCCGGGGGAGTGGGAACTCCATCCGGAGGTGTTTGCTCAATTGGTTCATCGTTGGGGCAAACCAGAACTGGATCTCATGGCGTCTCGCCAGAACGCCAAGCTTCCTTGTTACGGATCCAGGTCCAGGGACCTAGAAGCGGCACTGATAGATGCTCTAGCAGAGCCTTGGTTCTTCAACCTGGCTTATGTGTTTCCACCGTTTCCTCTGCTCCCTCGACTGATTGCCAAAATCAAACAGGAGAGAGCATCGGTGATCTTGATAGCGCCTGCGTGGCCACGCAGGACCTGGTATGCAGACCTAGTGGACATGTCATCCTTTCCACCATGGACCCTGCCTCTGAGACAAGACCTTCTACTACAAGGTCCTTTCAATCATCCAAATCTAATTTCTCTGAGACTGACTGCATGGAGATTGAACGCTTGATTTTATTGATACCCTTATACAGGCACGAAAGCCTGTCACCAGGAAAATCTACCATAAGATATGGCGTAAATACCTTTTATTGGTGTGAATCCAAGAATTACTCATGGAGTAAGGTTAGGATTCCTAGGATATTGTCCTTTCTCCAAGAGGGTTTGGAAAAAGGATTATCAGCTAGTTCTTTAAAGGGACAGATTTCTGCTCTGTCTATTCTTTTGCACAAGCGTCTGGCAGAAGTTCCAGACGTTCAAGCTCTTTGTCAGGCTTTGGTTAGAATTAAGCCTGTGTTTAAACCTGTTGCTCCCCCATGGAACTTAAACTTGGTTCTTAAAGTTCTTCAAGGGGTTCCGTTTGAACCCCTTCATTCCATTGATATCAAACTTTTATCTTGGAAAGTTCTGTTTTTGATGGCTATTTCCTCGGCTCGGAGAGTCTCTGAGCTATCTGCCTTACAATGTGATTCTCCTTATCTGATTTTACATTCAGATAAAGTAGTTCTGCGTACAAAACCTGGGTTTTTACCTAAAGTAGTTTCTAACAAGAATATCAATCAAGAGATTGTTGTTCCATCATTGTGTCCTAATCCTTCTTCAAAGAAGGAACGCCTTTTACATAATCTGGACGTGGTCCGTGCTTTAAAGTTTTACTTACAAGCTACTAAAGATTTTCGCCAAACATCTTCACTGTTTGTTGTTTACTCTGGACAGAGGAGAGGTCAAAAAGCTTCGGCAACCTCTTTCTTTTTGGCTTCGTAGCGTAATACGCTTAGCCTATGAGACTGCTGGACAGCAGCCCCCTGAAAGGATTACAGCTCATTCTACTAGAGCTGTGGCTTCCGCCTGGGCCTTTAAAAATGAGGCTTCTGTTGAACAGATTTGCAAGGCGGCGACTTGGTCTTCGCTTCATACCTTTTCAAAATTTTACAAATTTGATACTTTTGCTTCTTCGGAGGCTATTTTTGGGAGAAAGGTTCTACAGGCAGTGGTTCCTTCCATTTAAGCCTGCCTTGTCCCTCCCTTCATCCGTGTACTTTAGGTTTGGTATTGGTATCCCACAATTAATGGATGATTCGTGGACTGGATACACCTTACAATAGAAAACATAATTTATGCTTACCTGATAAATTTATTTCTCTTGTGGTGTATCCAGTCCACGGCCCGTCCTGTCTTTTTAAGGCAGGTCTAAATTTTAATTTAAACTGCAGTCACCACTGCACCCTATGGTTTCTCCTTTCTCGGCTTGTTTCGGTCGAATGACTGGATATGGCAGTGAGGGGAGGAGCTATATAGCAGCTCTGCTGTGGGTGATCCTCTTGCAACTTCCTGTTGGGAAGGAGAATATCCCACAAGTAATGGATGATCCGTGGACTGGATACACCACAAGAGAAATACATTTATCAGGTAAGCATAAATTATGTTTTACCATTCCCCAATTTTGCATAACCAACACTGTAATAGAAATATACTTTTTACCTCTGTAATTACATTGTATCTAAGCTTCTGCTGACTGCCTCCTTAGCTCAGATCTTTTGATAGACTTTCATTTCAGGCAATTAGTGCTGACTCTTAAATAACTTCACGTGCATGAGCACAGTGTTATCTATATGAAACACATGAACTAACGCCCTCTAGTGGTGAAGAACTGTCCAATGCAGAGGCGGCCATCAAGGGCTTAGAAAATAGCATATGAGCCTACCAATGTTTAGCTTTCAACTAAGAATAACAAGTGAACAAAGCAAATTTGATGATAAAAGTAAATTAGAAAGTTGTTTAAAATGATGTGCTCTATCTGAATCATGAAAGTTTAATTTGGACTTTACTATCCCTTTAACCCGCACTCACAAAATCTTTACTTTTGGAGGTTTTAACACTTGAGCGAGTGATAAATGATGTGCCACTTGTAATCTGACCTTTAGTATTTACTTCTTCAATCGGATTAACAGTTTAACAGTGAAGTGATACCAGTTTCCCAATCGCTGGCTTCATGTCGCTTAAATCGCCATAGTCGGAGATCTGAAATTGATTTCTTTACTTGGAGCATAGTTGGACTACTGCACCAATAAACCAAAGTGTTATGTGATGCACCACCCGATTATTTCTGATGACAGAAGACTTAAAAACCTTAGATGTTTGACTGTGTACAAAGCTACTCAGATAAGCACAATTGGTCTTTGCTCTGTTTCTTGCTACTACACAATGACTTAAAGCTTTGCAGTTAATGTTAATAATCTGCGCTAATGTATAGCGCTGGCAAAACATAGAATGCAAGCTTACTTAACAAGTGACTGCAATTTATCATAATGAGAGAAAGTGTAAATTGCTGATAAACTTGAACTATCATCATAGAAGAAAAAGCTGTGACCAATCATTGGCAAAGAGCAGTAGAACTTCAAATACAAAGCGAGAAAGATGTTTTGCTTTGCACATCTAGGATAAAGCACAACATATTACGGTAATTATACTTGAAAGAGCCCACTAGCATCATCTTTCCTACTAATACCCCCAATTGCAATCCAAGTGACCCCCTTACACCTCTAATGTCTATTACCCCCCCCCCCCCCTCAGTAATCCCACTGCTTACTTTGGGAACCATTGCAATATTTGAATTATGAAAGATTGTTTGACTTTCATGTTCCTTTAAAGGGACAGTCAACACCAGAATGTTTGTTGTTTTAAAAGATAGGTAATCCCTTTATTACCCATTCCCCAGTTTTGCATAACCAACACAGTTATATTAATATACTTTTTACCTCTGTGATTAACTTCTATCTAAGCATCTTCTGACAGCCCCCTGATCACATGACATTTTATTTATTATCTATTGACTTTAATTTTAGCCAAGTAGTGCAGTATCTGCCACAATCCACAGGCGTGATCTCAATGTTATCTATATGGGTTACATGAATTGGCTTTCCCCTGTTGTGAAAAGCAAATAAAAAAGATTGTGATAAGAGGCGGCCTTCAAGGGCTTAGAAATTATCATATGAGCCTTTCTAGGTTTAGCTTTCAACTAAGAATACCAAGAGAACAAATCAAAATTAGTGATAAAAGTAAATTGGAAAGTTGTTTAAAATTACATGCCCTATTTGAAACATAAAAGTTTCTTTCATGTAATTAGCAAGAGTCCATGAGCTAGTGACGTATGGGATATACATTCCTACCAGGAGGGGCAAAGTTTCCCAAACCTCAAAATGCCTATAAATACACCCCTCACCACACCCACAATTCAGTTTTACAAACTTTGCCTCCCATGGAGGTGGTGAAGTAAGTTTGTGCTAGATTCTATGTTGATATGCGCTTCGCAGCAGGCTGGAGCCCGGTTTTCCTCTCAGAGTGCAGTGAATGTCAGAGGGATGTGAAGAGAGTATTGCCTATTTGAATGCCATGGTCTTCCTCTAGGGGATCTATTTCATAGGTTCTCTGTTATCGGTCGTAGAGATTTCTTCTCCTACCTCCCTTTTCAGATCGACGATATACTCTTATATACCATTACCTCTACTGATTCTCGTTTCAGTTCTGGTTTGGCTATCTACTATATGTAGATGAGTGTCTTAGGGTAAGTAAGTCTTATTTTATTTATAACACTCTTAAGCTATGGTTGGGCACTTTATATGTAAAGTTCGAAATATATGTGTTTAAACTTATATTTGCCATGATTCAGGATAATCAGTATTCCTTCATTCAGACTGTCAGTTTCATTTTTTGGGATAATGCATATGAATAAATATTTTTTCTTACCTTAATTTTTTTTTCAATTGACTTTTTTTACCTGCGGGCTGTTAGGCTCGCGGGGGCTGAAATGCTTCAATTTATTGCGTCATTCTTGGCGCAAACTTTTTTGGAGCAAAATTTTGTCATTTCCCGGCGCCCTAATTGATGCCGGAAGTTTGTTCGTGGTTGCGTCATTTTTAACGTATATGTGTTTCAGACGTTCTTTTGCGCCAAAAAATGTGGGCGTCGTTTTTTTCGGCGTCAGAGGATGTGGCGTCATACTTGGCGCCAAAAAATATGGGCGTTGTACTTGGCGCCAATAATTTGGGCGTCATACTTGGCGCCAAAAAATGTGGGCGTCATTCTTGTCTCCACCTTTTTTCCACATTATTTAAGTCTATTTGGCATTTTTTCCCATTCCTGAAACTGTCATTTAAGGAATTTGATAATTTTGCTTTATATGTTGTTTTTTCTATTACATATTGCAAGATGTCTCAACCTGACCCTGGATCAGAATCTACTTCTGGAAAGACGCTGCCTGATGCTACCAAAGTTAAGTGCATTTGTTGTAAACCTTTGGTATCTGTTCCTCCGGCTGTAGTTTGTGTTAGCTGTCATGATAAACTTTCTAATGCAGATAGTGTTTCCATTTGTAATAATCCTTTACCCGTTGTTTTTCCTTCAACATCTAATGTTCAGGATGTCCCTGTTAATGTAAAAGAATTTGTTTCTAATTCTATTAGGAAGGCTCTGTCTGTTATTCCTCCTTCCAGCAAACGTAAAAGGTCTTTTAAAACTTCTCATATTTCAGATGAATTTTTAAGTGACCGCCATCATTCTGACTTATCTGTTTCTGATGAGGATCTATCTGGTTCAGAAGATTCTGCCTCAGATATTGACACTGATAAATCTTCATATTTATTTAAGATGGAATTTATTCGTTCTTTACTTAAAGAAGTATTGATTGCATTAGATATGGAGGAGTCTAGTCCTCTTGATACTAAATCTACTAAGCGTTTAAATTCGTTTTTTAAACCTCATGTAGTTATTCCAGAAGTTTTTCCAGTTCCTGATGCTATTTCAGAAGTAATTTCTAGGGAATGGAATAGTCTGGGTAACTCATTTACTCCTTCTCCAAGGTTTAAGAAATTGTACCCTGTGCCATCTGATAGATTAGAGTTTTGGGACAAAATCCCTAAAGTTGATGGGGCTATCTCTACTCTTGCTAAACGTACTACTATTCCTACGGCGGATAGTACTTCCTTTAAGGATCCTTTAGATAGGAAGCTTGAATCCTTTCTAAGGAGAGCTTATTTATGTTCAGGTAATCTTCTTAGACCTGCTATTTCTTTGGCTGATGTTGCTGCAGCTTCCACTTTTTGGTTGGAGGCTTTAGCGCAACAAGTGTCAGACCATAATGCTTATAGCATTGTTAAACTTCTTCAACATGCTAATAACTTTATTTGTGATGCCATTTTTGATATCATTAGAATTGATGTTAGGTATATGTCTTTAGCTATTTTAGCTAGAAGAGCTTTATGGCTTAAATCTTGGAATGCAGATATGACTTCTAAGTCAACGTTGCTTTCTCTTTCTTTCCAAGGTAATAAATTATTTGGTTCACAGTTGGATTCTATTATTTCAACTGTTACTGGGGGGAAAGGAACCTTTTTGCCTCAGGACAAAAAATCTAAAGGTAAATACAGGGCTGCTAATTGTTTTCGTTCCTTTCGTCAGAATAAGGAACAGAAGCCTGACCCTTCCCCTAAAGGAACGGTTTCCGTTTGGAAACCATCTCCAGTCTGGAATAAATCCAAGTCTTTTAGAAAGTCAAAACCAGCTCCCAAGTCCACATGAAGGTGCGGCCCTCATTCCAGCAAAGCTGGTAGGGGGCAGGTTACGATTTTTCAAAGATATTTGGATCAATTCGATTCACAGTCTTTGGATTCAGAACATTGTTTCACAAGGTTACAGAATAGGTTTCAAGGTAAGGCCAGCTGTGAGAAGATTTTTTCTCTCTCGCATTCCAGTAAACCCAGTGAAGGCTCAGGCATTTCTGAAATGTGTTTCAGACCTAGAGTTGGCTGGGGTAATTGTGCCAGTTCCAGTTCTGGAACGGGGTCTGGGGTTTTATTCAAATCTATTCATTGTACCAAAGAAGGAGAATTCCTTCAGACCAGTTCTGGATCTAAAAATATTGAATCGTTATGTAAGGATACCAACATTCAAAATGGTGACTATAAGGACTATTCTGCCTTTTGTTCAGCAAGGGCATTATATGTCTACAATAGACTTACAGGATGCATATCTTCATATTCCAATTCATCCAGATCACTATCAGTTCCTGAGATTCTCTTTTCTAGACAAGCATTACCAGTTTGTTGCTCTTCTGTTTGGCCTAGCAACAGCTCCAAGGATTTTTTCAAAGGTTCTCGTGCCCTTCTCTCTGTAATCAGAGAACAGGGTATTGCAGTATTTCCTTATTTGGACGATATCTTGGTACTTGCTCAGTCTTTACATTCTGCAGAATCTCATACGAATCAACTTGTGTTGTTTCTTCAAAGACATGGTTGGAAGATCAATTTACCAAAGAGTTCACTGATTCCTCAGACAAAGGTAACCTTTTTGGGCTTTCAAATAGATTCAGTGTCCATGACTTTGTCTCTAACAGAAAAGAGACGTCTGAAGTTGGTTTCAGCTTGTCGAAACCTTCAGTCTCAATCATTCCCTTCGGTAGCATTGTGCATGGAAATTTTAGGTCTCATGACTGCTGCATCGGACGCGATCCCCTTTGCTCGCTTTCACATGAGACCTCTTCAGCTTTGTCTGCTGAACCAGTGGTGCAGGGATTATACAAAGATATCACAATTAATATCCTTAAATCCCAATGTTCGATCTTCTCTGACTTGATGGTTGAATCACCATCGTCTAATTCAAGGGGCCTCTTTTGTTCGTCCAACCTGGACTGTAATCTCAACAGATGCGAGTCTTTCAGGTTGGGGAGCTGTATGGAGATCTCTGACAGCGCAGGGGGTTTGGGAATTTCAGGAGGCGAAATTACCAATCAACATTTTGGAACTCCGTATGATTTTCAGAGCTCTTCAGTTCTGGCCTCTTCTGAAGAGAGAATAGTTTATTTGTTTTCAGACAGACAATGTCACAACCGTGGCGTATGTCAATCATCAAGGTGGGACTCACAGTCCTCAGGCTATGAAAGAAGTATCTTGGATACTTGTATGGGCGGAATCCAGCTCCTGTCTAATCTCTGCAGTTCATATCCCAGGTGTAGACAATTGGGAAGCGGATTATCTCAGTCGCCAGACGTTACATCCGGGCGAATGGTCTCTTCACCCAGAGGTATTTCTTCAGATTGTTCAAATCTGGGGACTTCCAGAAATAGATCTGATGGCCTCTCATCTAAACAAGAAACTTCCCAGGTATCTGTCCAGATCCAGGGATTCTCAGGCGGAAGCAGTGGACGCGCTGTCGCTTCCTTGGAATTATCAACCTGCTTATATCTTTCCGCCTCTAGTTCTTCTTCCAAAGGTGATTTCCAAAACTCTAATGGAACGTTCGTTTGTATTGCTGGTGGCTCCAGCATGGCCTCACAGGTTTTGGTATGCGGATCTCGTTCGGATGGCAAGTTGCCAACCTTGGACACTTCCGTTAAGGCCAGACCTTCTATCTCAAGGCCCATTTTTCCATCAGGATCTCAAATCATTAAATTTGAAGGTATGGAGATTGAACGCTTGATTCTTAGTCATAGAGGTTTCTCTGACTCAGTGATTAATACTATGATACAGGCTCGTAAATCTGTGTCTAGAAAGATTTATTATCGAGTCTGGAAGACTTACATTTCTTGGTGTTCTTCTCATAAATTCTCTTGGCATTCTTTTAGAATTCTTAGAATTTTACAGTTTCTTCAGGATGGTTTGGATAAGGGTTTGTCTGCAAACTCTTTGAAAGGTCAAATCTCTGCTCTTTCTGTTCTTTTTCACAGAAAGATTGCTAATCATCCTGATATTCATTGTTTTGTACAGGCTTTGGTTCGTATCAAGCCTGTCATTAAGTCAATCTCTCCTCCTTGGAGTCTTAATTTGGTTCTGAGGGCTTTACAGGCTCCTCCGTTTGAACCTATGCATTCTCTGGATATTAAATTACTTTCTTGGAAAGTGTTGTTCCTTTTAGCCATCTCTTCTGCTAGAAGAGTTTCTGAGTTATCTGCTCTTTCTTGTGAATCTCCTTTCCTGATATTTCATCAGGATAAGGCAGTGTTGCGGACTTCATTTCAATTTTTACCTAAGGTTGTGAATTCTAACAACATTAGTAGAGAGATTGTTGTCCCTTCATTGTGTCCTAATCCTAAGAATTCTCTGGAGAAATCTTTACATTCTTTGGATGTAGTTAGAGCTTTGAAATATTATGTTGAAGCTACTAAAGGTTTTAGAAAGACTTCTAGTCTATTTGTCATCTTTTCTGGTTCCAGAAAAGGTCAGAAGGCTTCTGCCATTTTTTTGGCATCTTGGTTAAAATCTTTGATTCATCATGCTTATGTAGAGTCGGGTAAGTCCCCGCCTCAAAGGATTACAGCTCATTCTACTAGGTCAGTTTCTACTTCCTGGACTTTTAGGAATGAAGCTTCTGTTGATCAAATTTGCAAAGCAGCAATGTGGTCTTCTTAGCATACTTTTACTAAATTCTACCATTTTGATGTTTTCTCTTCTTCAGAAGCAGTTTTTGGTAGAAAAGTACTTCAGGCAGCTGTTTCAGTTTGATTCTGCTGCTTATTATTTCATTTTTTGATTTGGGTTGTGGATTATTTTTTCAGCGGAATTGGCTGTCTTTATTTTATCCCTCCTTCTCTAGTGACTCTTGCGTGGAAGTTCCACATCTTGGGTATCTGCTATCCCATACGTCACTAGCTCATGGACTCTTGCTAATTACATGAAAGAAAACATAATTTATGTAAGAACTTACCTGATAAATTCATTTCTTTCATATTAGCAAGAGTCCATGAGGCCCACCCTTTTTTTGTGGTGGTTATGATTTTTTTTGTATAAAGCACAATTATTCCAATTCCTTATTTTTTGATGCTTTCGCTCCTTTCTTATCACCCCACTTCTTGGCTATTCGTTAAACTGAATTGTTGGTGTGGTGAGGGGTGTATTTATAGGCATTTTGAGGTTTGGGAAACTTTGCCCCTCCTGGTAGGAATGTATATCCCATACGTCACTAGCTCATGGACTCTTGCTAATATGAAAGAAATGAATTTATCAGGTAAGTTCTTACATAAATTATGTTTTTTTTTGGACTTGACTGTCCCTTTAAGTTTGTTTAGTAATTTAAATTTAACAGTTGTTGCAACTGAGATTCCTTTTTCAGTGGAACCACAATTTACTAGAATAAATTTAGAGAATGTAAACCTGTGAAAGAGGTTTGTACACTTCAGTTCTTTTCACGAAAAAAATTGCTATTCCGCAGTATGAGTCATTCTTGCCATTTTAAGATTTTTTTGTTATTTCTATAAAGATCTTATTTTCTTCATAAATGGAAAGAGTCCACAGCTGCATTCATTACTTTTGAGAAATAAGAACCTGGCCACAAGGAGCAGGCAAAGACACCCCAGCCAAAGGCTTAAATACTTCTCCAGCTTCCCTCATCCCCAGTCATTCTTTGCCTTTCGTCCTAGGAAGTTGGCAGAGAAGTGCCAGAAGTTTGTCTCTTATGGAGGGTAGTACTGTTCGACATGGGACGGGAGTTTTAAGTTATCCTATCAGTCTCTCAGTGAGGGCCTGGATGAAAGTTAGAGTCCGGAGATGAAGGGAGAGTCTTTCTGCGAAACCATCCCGACATGTTAACAGCTCCACAAGCAATCGGCGTTGTCAAACTTTGCTTCGCTGCCTGCTTTCTTCTCTCAAGTCCATGGCGGAGGCGCTGCTACAATCCATCACTCTTGAAGGGCCGTGTTCCCTTTCCACGGCTTAGATTCCGGTAAGATTATTTCATTTTATTTAATCAGAATGTACTGTAACTCATTTGTTTCCTATAAGGGGCTATCTTGGGGGACTTATAATAAAAAATACAGGGTCTCAGTGAGACTCCTTTTAGTGTCTTGGAATCGAGGGTTAATATCTCCTGAGGGGGATTATTGAACAGGGGGGGGGGTTAATCATGTTTGTTATGTGATTCAAACTGCTTATGTGTAGTGTTAACTGGGCTCCTGGCTTGGAACATAAAGGCCTTTGGAAGTGACGCAACCTTTATGGTTGGGCGCGCATTTTTTCTTTTGTACTGTACGGTTCACCTTGTGACTGGGTTTGTTTACAATCTGGTCTTCCATTTCCACATTCTTGACCATGTTGTGACGGAAAAATTCTGGTCTGCCAGTGTCTGGTTCAAAGGAGGTGCTGAGTGCCCCAGCCATTGGGGGTGTCAGGTGCCGTTTATATTTTGTTTTATTATAGTCCATATTATATGCTATATCCAATTATGGAGGATTCTGATGCTGAGACTGTTCAGTTTTCAGATTCATATTCTTCGACTTGTGAAGAATGCGAATTGGCCCCGTTGACACATGTCAATCAGTTATGTTCTGTATTCCATATTAGAGCGCCTTGTTCCTCGGGCTCAGGGAATCAAGGGTCCACTGAGCCATCCGCCTCTGGGGGTCCTGTCTTCCGAGAGGTGAGTTCCCTACCGCTCCCTACTTCTACACATGCGGGTAACCCAGATTATGTTTATCCCTTCTTACAGGGTCTGCTTGTTCCCCCCAGAGGTTGCAGCACGTTTTCGCTTTCACATATTTTTGGCGATTATGCGTCTGCAAAGTCCAGACGTTTATTTGCGATTGTGCTCGTGCCCTATTGTCCTAGGTCTCCTGACCTTGCGTGGGCCTATGCAGTTCCCTGCGGGTGTAGCTGTCCCTGAGTGTTGTGCCTTTCGTTATAGAATAGCGTGCCTTCGCGTTATTGAGTTACTAGAGGACCCTATCCTTAACGGACATGAGTGGTTGACGTAATCTCCTGATTGTCGGTTTATTGAGATCCTTCCCAGTTTTGTTGAAAGATCAGGGTTCCGTTTGGCTGTTACTGCGGGTATGCCGGTTTCTTCTTTGGCGTTAACCTATGGGTTGCCTTATATTTTCTTTTATCCAGTTAGGATGTCTTTTATTTTTTGATTTTATGTTTCCTGCGGGAACTTTCTCTGGGATCGATCCTCATTGTTTACTTCTGCGGAAGTTTGTTACGGGACATGTTAGTCCTATGTTTGTCTGTTATTCTCTTCCCCTCTGAGGGAGGATTTATGCAGCTTGACAGTTATTACCCTGCTTGGGTTCAGATCTTCTGTCTCGTGGCTTGTTCAGACACGTGGCGCCTGTTCTGCCTGGCTGGGCCGGTTGAGGCGCCGAGTGCTCCCTTTATTATTTGTGTTTTCTTGTTTTCATTTTACAAGTTTTAGCTAAGCATTCTAAAGAGGACTTGTGGGTCCGTGAGGCAGGAAGGATGTTTCAGTCCTTATTTAGCCTTCAAGCTGATTGATGGGGTCAGTGGAGTTCCGCTGCGTCACTCTGTTTTACTTCAGATACTCTCGGACCTAGAGTGTTCTTCCTCACGTGGGAGGATTGGGGGCTTAGTGCCTCCTTACCATTGATTTGGGCGGTTTGGCCTTTCTGAGGCTCTGGGAAATTGTCCTTTTGGACTTGTTCCTTCCATGGTCCTTTTGGGGACCTGGTTTTCCCTTCGGGAGATGGTTGTTCCCTTTTGAGGACATTGGGGTCTTCTTTGGGCTCTGCTTAGGGTTCTTCCCCGGAGCTAGGGATACTCTGCATCCTTTTTTTCATGGGATCCTCTGACTTGCGAGGTGATGTGGAGACTAGCCTTGCTCGAGTGACTGTGTCCTCTAGGTATCCCCTTGCTTTGGACGTCTTGTGGGGGTTCGAATTCCTATAGGCTCTAGTGTCTTGGTTTGAGAGAGGCTTTAGCTCCTTTGGAGTGTTGGTTTTCGGCAAGGGGTGGTCTCTTCCTTGGGTAGGGACTTGCGAGGTGTTCTCGTTATCCGGGTTATTCTGGATATTGCATTGATATCTCCCGGTGGGTCTGTTTTTTATATCAGACGGGTGTTTGAGTTTCTGGGATATTGTTTGTTTTTAAACAATTGGGGGCTCAGACCGGTCATCGCCCTGGTTCTTCCGGTTGCTGAGGCTTTCGCTCAGCGTTTTGCCTTGTGGATTCCGTTGCAGGTTGTTACCGGACTTTTCAGACTCTAGGGCGGGTTCGGGGTTCTCCACTTCCAGGGAACTTGACTATGACCTTTGGTCTGGCTAGTTGACCTGGTCATGGTTGGCCAGGTTTTCTGAGTGCTGATGCTCATTTTGGTTACGCTTTATTGAACGGTTTCCCTTGGTCAACTTGCTGAAGTAACCTAATGGCTTCACGGTTCTGCAAGCGAAGGGTTTGCAGGGTAAACGCTGCAGCTATTGCACCTTGTCTGTGTGCTAGCAGACTTATTTCTAAGGGGATTCCTTCCAAGTTCATCTGCATTGGAGATTGATCTCTTGTTCAGCCTGTGGCCTTGTGTCTTGTGGGCAGGTGCTCTGTATTTAATGACCCCTTTTTACTTAGGGGGGCTTGTTCTCCTCCTTACGGAGTTGTGGTCCTTGTCTTAGGGCTTCTCCTGGATTCAGGAGGTGGAACAGAGGGTGTAACCTATGTTGAAGAGAGACATGCTCTCTGGGTTGTTCTGTTCTATCTGGAGTCTTGCTGGCTCTGCGTGAGATTATGTTGGGCTTTTCTCTTGTTAAGTGTAGTCAGTCCACGGGTCATCCATTACTTATGGAATATATCTCTTCCTAACAGGAAGCTGCAAGAGGATCACCCAAGCAGAGCTGCTATATAGCTCCTCCCCTCACATATCATATTCAGTCATTCTCTTGCAGCCTAACTAAAGATAGGTCGCTGTGAGAGGTCTGTGGTGTTTTTTAACTTAGTTTATTTCTACAATCAAAAGTTTGTTATTTTAAATGGCACCGGAGTGTGCTGTTTATTCTCAGGCAGCATTAGAAGAAGAATCTGCCTGCTTTTTCTATGATCTTAGCAGACGTAACTAAGATCCACTGGCTGTTCTCATCTGAGGAGTGAGGTAACTTCAGAGAAGGGGAATAGCATGCAGGGCCCCCCTGCAAATGAGGTATGTGCAGTAATTATTTTTCTGAGGAATGGAATTGACTGAGAAAATACTGCTGATACCAATGTAAAGTAAGTTCAGCCTTAAATGCAGTGATAGCGACTGGTATTAGGCTGATGAGTGTGTGTACACTGAATGAATTTTTCTAAGGAATGGAATTGACTCTGAAAATACTGTTAATACTGAAATAATGTATGAGCCTTAACTGCAGTAAAAGTGACTGGTAGCAGGCTTATTAATAACAATTCATAACTTTTCAAATGTATGTTTAAAACGTTTACTGGCATGTTAATCGTTTTTTGTGAGGTACTTGGTGATAAAACTTATTGGGGCATGATTTTTACCACATGGCCATCTTTGTTTTCTGCATAGAAACAGTTATCTGAGCTTCCCCACTGTTGTAATATGAGTGGGAGGGGCCTATTTTAGCGCTTTTTTGCGCAGTAAAAATTCAGTCACAATCTGTCTACTTCATCCTCCATGATCCAGATCGTCTCTAGAGAGCTCAGGGGTCTTCAAAAATCATTTTGAGGGAGGTAATCAGTCACAGCAGACCTGTGACAGTGTGTTTTGACTGTGAGAAAAACGTTAATTATTAAATTGTTATCCGTTTTTGGGTATTAAGGGGTTAATCATCCATTTGCTGGTGGGTGCAATCCTTTGCTAACTTAATACATTTACTGTAAAAAATTGGTTGCTATAACTATTTTGGTTCATTGTTATTTCAACTGTGACAGCTTTTTGTGCTTCTTAAAGGCACAGTAGCGTTTTTTATATTGCTTGTAAATTTATTAGAAAAGTATTTCCAAGCTTGCTAGTCTTATTGCTAGTCTGTTTAAACATGTCTGACACAGATGAATCTCTTTGTTCACTATGTTTAAAGGCCAATGTGGAACCCAATAGAAATTTGTGTACTAATTGCATTGATGCTACTTTAAATAAAAGTCAATCTTTACATGTAAAGAAATTATCACCAGACAACGAGGGGGAAGTTATGCCGACTAACTCTCCTCACGTGTCAGTACCTTCGCCTCCCGCTCAGGAGGTGCGTGATTTTGTGGCGCCAAGTACATCAGGGAGGCCCTTACAAATCACTTTGCAAGACATGGCTACTGTTATGACAGAAGTATTATCTAAATTGCCAGAATTAAGAGGCAAGCGCGATAGCTCTGGGTTAAGGATAGAGCGCGCGGATGAGGTGAGAGCCATGTCAGATACTGCGTCACAGTTTGCAGAACGTGAAGACGGAGAGCTTCATTCTGTGGGTGACGGATCTGATCCAGGGAGACTGGATTCAGAGATTTCTAATTTTAAATTTAAGCTTGAGAACCTCCGCATATTGCTAGGGGAGGTATTAGCGGCTCTGAATGATTGTAACACGGTTGCAATTCCAGAAAAATTATGTAGGTTGGATAGATACTATGCGGTACAGAGATTATTAGCAAGGAGTGGGATAGACCTGGTGTGCCTTTTTCCCCTCCTCCCATATTTAGGAAAATGTTTCCTATAGACACCACCACACGAGACTTATGGCAGACGGTCCCTAAGGTGGAGGGAGCAGTTTCTACTTTAGCTAAGCGTACCACTATCCCGGTGGAGGATAGTTGTGCCTTTTCAGATCCAATGGATAAGAAATTAGAGGGTTACCTTCAGAAAATGTTAGTTCAACAAGGTTTTATCTTACAGCCCCTTGCATGCATTGCGCCTGTCACTGCTGCGGCGGCATTCTGGTTTGAGTCTCTGGAAGAGGCCATTCGCACAGCTCTATTGGATGAAATTATGAACAAGCTTAAAGCACTTCTGATGCCGTCGTACATTTAACCAAACTTACAGCCAAGAACTCCGGATTCGCCATCCAAGCGCGCAGAGCGCTATGGCTTAAATCCTGGTCAGCTGACGTGACTTCTAAATCTAAATTGCTTAATATTCCTTTCAAAGGGCAGACCTTATTCGGGTCCGGCTTGAAAGAAATTATAGCTGACATTACGGGAGGTAAGGGCCATGCTCTACCTCAGGACAAGGCCAAATCAAAGGCCAAACAGTCTAATTTTCGTGCCTTTCGTAACTTCAAGACATGAGCAGCATCAACTTCCTCCGCTCCAAAACAGGAAGGAGCTGTTGCTCGTTACAGGCAGGGCTGGAAAGTTAACCAGTCCTGGAACAAGGGCAAGCAGGCCAAGAAACTGCTGCTGCCCCCAAGACAGCATGAAGAGAGGGCCCCCTATCCGGAAACGGATCTAGTGGGGGGCAGACTTTCTCTCTTCGCCCAGGCTTGGGCAAGAGATGTCCAGGATCCCTGGGCGTTGGAGATCATATCTCTGGGATATCTCCTGGACTTCAAAACTTCTCCTCCACAAGGGAGATTTCATCTTTCAAGGTTATCAGCAAACCAAATAAAGAAAGAGGCATTCCTAAGCTGTGTGCAAGACCTCCTAGTAATGGGAGTGATCCATCCAGTTCCGCGGACGGAACACGGGCAGGGATTCTATTCAAATCTATTTGTGGTTCCCAAGAAAGAGGGAACCTTCAGACCAATCTTGGACTTAAAAATCCTAAACAAATTTCTAAGAGTTCAAAATGGAAACTATTCGAACCATCCTTCCCATGATCCAAGAGGGTCAGTACATGACCACAGTGGACTTAAAGGATGCCTACCTTCACATCACAAGGATCATTATCGGTACCTAAGATTTGCTTTCTTAGACAGGCATTACCAGTTTGTAGCTCTTCCCTTCGGATTAGCTACGGCTCCAAGAATCTTTACAAAAGTTCTGGGCTCACTTCTGGCGGTACTAAGACCGCAAGGCATAGCGGTGACTCCGTACCTAGACGACATTCTGATACAAGCGTCAAGTTTTCAAACTGCCAAGTCTCATACAGAGATAGTTCTGGCATTTCTGAGGTCGCATGGGTGGAAGGTGAACGTGGAAAAGAGTTCTCTATTACCACTTACAAGAGTTCCCTTTCTAGGGACTCTTATAGATTCTGTAGAGATGAAAATTTACCTGACAGAGGCCAGGTTATTAAAACTTCTAAATGCTTGCCGTGTCCTTCATTCCATTCCACACCCGTCAGTAGCTCAGTGCATGGAAGTAATCGGCTTAATGGTAGCGGCAATGGACATAGTACCATTTGCGCGCCTGCATCTCAGACCGCTGCAATTGTGCATGCTAAGTCAGTGGAACGGGGATTACTCAGATTTGTCCCCCCTACTAAATCTGGATCAAGAGACCAGAGATTCTCTTCTATGGTGGCTTTCTCGGCCACATCTGTCCAAGGGGATGACCTTTCGCAGTCCAGATTGGACGATTGTAACAACAGACGCCAGCCTTCTAGGCTGGGGCGCAGTCTGGAACTCCCTGAAAGCTCAGGGATTATGGACTCAGGAGGAGAAACTCCTCCCAATAAATATTCTGGAATTAAGAGCAATATTCAATGCTCTCCTAGCTTGGCCTCAGTTAGCAACTCTGAGGTTCATCAGATTTCAGTCGGACAACATCACGACTGTGGCTTACATCAACCATCAAGGGGGAACCAGAAGTTCCCTAGCGATGTTGGAAGTCTCAAAGATAATTCGCTGGGCAGAGTTTCACTCTTGCCACCTGTCAGCGATTTACATCCCAGGCGTGGAGAACTGGGAGGCGGATTTTCTAAGTCGCCAGACTTTTCATCCGGGGGAGTGGGAACTTCATCCGGAGGTCTTTGCTCAACTGATTCATCGTTGGGGCAAACCAGATCTGGATCTCATGGCGTCTCGTCAGAACGCCAAGCTTCCTTGTTACGGATCCAGGTCCAGGGACCCGGGAGCGGTGCTGATAGATGCTCTGACAGCCCCTTGGGTCTTCAACATGGCTTATGTGTTTCCACCGTTCCCGATGCTTCCTCGTTTCATTGCCAAGATCAAACAGGAGAGAGCTTCGGTGATTCTGATAGCGCCTGCGTGGCCACGCAGGACCTGGTATGCAGACCTAGTGGACATGTCTTCCTGTCCACCGTGGTCTCTGCCTCTGAGACAGGACCTTCTAATTCAGGGTCCTTTCAACCATCCAAATCTAATTTCTCAAAGCGTGGCTTCTCGGAGTCGGTTATTGATACCTTAATACAGGCTAGGAAGCCTGTTACCAGAAAAATTTACCATAAGATATGGCGTAAATATTTATATTGGTGTGAATCCAAGAGTTACTCATGGAGGTTAGGATTCCTAGGATATTGTCCTTTCTACAAGAGGGTTTAGAAAAGGGCTTATCTGCTAGTTCGTTAAAGGGACAGATTTCTGCTCTGTCCAAATTTCTGCTGAAGTTCCAGACGTTCAGGCTTTTTGTCAGGCTTTAACTAGGATTAAGCCTGTGTTTAAGACTGTTGCTCCGCCGCGGAGCTTAAACTTAGTTCTTAATGTTCTTCAAGGCGTTCCATTTGAACCCCTTCATTCCATTGATATCAAGCTGTTATCTTGTAAGGTTTTGTTTTTGATGGCTATTTCCTCGGCTCGAAGAGTCTCTGAGTTATCTGCCTTACATTGTGATTCTCCTTATCTGATTTTTCATTCAGACAAGGTAGTTCTGCGTACTAAACCTGGGTTCTTACCTAAGGTAGTTACTAACAGGAATATCAATCAAGAGATTGTTGTTCCATCACTGTGTCCTAACCCTTCTTCAAAGAAGGAACGACTTTTGCATAATCTGGACGTAGTCCGTGCCCTGAAGTTCTATTTGCAGGCAACTAAAGATTTTCGTCAAACTTCTTCCCTGTTTGTCGTTTACTCTGGACAGAGAAGAGGTCAAAAGGCTTCGGCTACCTCTCTCTCTTTTTGGCTTCGTAGCATAATACGTTTAGCCTATGAGACTGCTGGACAGCAGCCTCCTGAAAGGATTACAGCTCATTCTACTAGAGCTGTGGCTTCCACCTGGGCCTTTAAAAATGAGGCCTCTGTTGAACAGATTTGCAAGGCCGCGACTTGGTCTTCGCTTCACACCTTTTCAAAATTTTACAAATTTGACACTTTTGCTTCTTCGGAGGCTATTTTAGGGAGAAAGGTACTTCAGGCAGTGGTTCCTTCTGTTTAATGTTCCTGCCTTGTCCCTCCCTTCATCCGTGTACTTTAGCTTTGGTATTGGTATTCCATAAGTAATGGATGACCCGTGGACTGACTACACTTAACAAGAGAAAACATAATTTATGCTTACCTGATAAATTTATTTCTCTTGTAGTGTAGTCAGTCCACGGCCCGCCCTGTCTTTAAGGCAGATCTAAATTTTAATTAAACTCCAGTCACCACTGAACCCTATGGTTTCTCCTTTCTCGTCTGCTTTGGTCGAATGACTGAATATGATATGTGAGGGGAGGAGCTATATAGCAGCTCTGCTTGGGTGATCCTCTTGCAGCTTCCTGTTAGGAAGAGATATATTCCATAAGTAATGGATGACCCGTGGACTGACTACACTACAAGAGAAATAAATTTATCAGGTAAGCATAAATTATGTTTTTTGCTAGATCTTTCTGGGTCTTCGGCCTTGTCGACTGTCTCTAAGGAGTTTCGGGTGTGCACCCGAGATCTGTTGGCGTGGCTGAAGCCATTATTCCGCTCATTTGTGAGCTGGTGTGGGGTTCTATTGTTCCTCTGTTTTCAGACCTGCCGATGCTTGGGTTGGCCCGGCTGGGAGTAGGTTCTGAGATTTGTTGATCATCTACGGAGGTGCAGTGGGCCTCGTTGAGGTTCTGTGCTTTTCCCTTTTTGAGACCTATGTGTCGGTCTGGCGGCTTGGATTGCCTGGAGTGCCCTCTGTTGTGGAGTTTTTGTAATCTGATATCTTGTTTGGCCGCTTTTTACTTCTCAGCAAGTATTTTCTTTCTGTGTCATCCTGATGATGGCTGCGTGTTCTTGACTCAGGTGTTCACCTCGTCTGGGTCTGCTACACGTATTATGTGTTGAATACTTCAGTATTCTAAGTTCGGACGCTTTGAGGACTCCGTCTTCAGTTGTCTTTTAGGTGCTTTCGCACAATGTTGAGAGAAAACTTTTCTCTATTCTGATACCTGGTCCTAAACCTTGTGGTTTTTGTTTGGTCTGGGCGTTGCCTCCCCTTGTTTGTCAGGACCCTTTTGGGTCTTTGTGAGCTGGGCTCATTCTGGGTGTTCTTCTTTTATGGAATTTGTGTGGACCTTTCCGTTTCCCTTTGGATCTTCCTTGCCCTATCCCTTTTGAAGTTTTGGACGGGTGTTCCCTTCGCTAGTGAGGGTTGTGTGGTTGGGGACCGACTGCTGGGCGACGGTGTCTCCTTGAGGACTGTTGGCTCAGTTGAGTCTGATTTTGTGGTCTCTAGCTAGGCTTCCGGACTATCTGCAGGTCAGTGTCCTTGGGGCCTTTTCCTTTCAATGTTTCTCAGCTTCAGACAAAGCAGGGTTTTGTTGGGTAGTGGTTTCAGACCTGATGCCTTCAGAATGCGCCGCCTCTTGTACCCTCCCGTCTTGGCATTCAGTGTCCTCTATAGCTTGAGTATTATTGTCCCAAAAGTAGTGAATGCAGCTGTAA
Source organism: Bombina bombina (assembly GCF_027579735.1). Classification (NCBI taxonomy): domain Eukaryota; kingdom Metazoa; phylum Chordata; class Amphibia; order Anura; family Bombinatoridae; genus Bombina; species Bombina bombina. The sequence goes on from NC_069499.1 coordinate 1,368,438,231, forward strand.
CTCTTTCCATTTATAAAGACAAACTTAAATTATGCTTACCTGATAATTTTATTTTCTTCAGATGGGAAGAGTCCACAGCTCCCCACCCGTATTTTTTATGTGGGGCGTCTGTATTTCTCCTGTTAAGTGTAGTCAGTCCACGGGTCATCCATTACTTATGGGATATTAACTCCTCCCCAACAGGAAGTGCAAGAGGATCACCCAAGCAGAGCTGCTATATAGCTCCTCCCCTCTACGTCACACCCAGTCATTCTCTTGCACCCAACTAATAGATAGGATGTGTGAGAGGACTGTGGTGATTTAACTTAGTTTTTATATCTTCAATCAAAAGTTTGTTATTTTAAACGGCACCGGAGTGTGTTGTTTTATTCTCAGGCAGTATTTGAAGAAGAATCTACCTGAGTTTTGTGTATGATCTTAGCGGACGTAACTAAGATCCATTTGCTGTTCTCGGCCATTCTGAGGAGTGAGGTAACTTCAGAACAGGGGACAGCGGGCAGGTTCACCTGCAAAGAGGTATGTTGCAGTATATTATTTTCTAAGGAATGGAATTGACTGAGAAAATACTGCTAATACCGATATAATGTAAGTACAGCCTTAAATGCAGTAGTAGCAACTGGTATCAGGCTGATATGTATGTATGTTTACACTTAAGTATTTCTGGGGAATGGCACTTCACTGGGAAAATACTGTATGCATATAACTTTTAGCATAACTTGCAGTGTGAGCGACTAGCAGCAGGCTTTTAATGACATTTCATAAATTAGATTTTAAACGTTTTGCTGGCATGTTAAATCGTTTAATTATCTGAGGTACTTGGTGAAAAATTTTTTGGGCGTTATTTTCCACATGGCTGTCGTTTGTTTTGGATTAAAACAGTTTACTGAGCTTCCCTCACTGTTGTATTGTGAGTGGGAGGGGCCTATTTTGGCGCTTTTACTACGCATTAGAAATTCAGTCACAGTCTGCCTGCTTCTCCCTGCATGATCCAGGACGTCTCTACAGAGCTCATGGGGTCTTCAAAACTTGTTTTGAGGGAGGTAATCACTCACAGCAGACCTGTGAGACTGTGCTTTGACTGTGATAAAAACGTTTATATTTTCAATTGTTATCCGTTTTTTCTGATATTAAGGGTTAATCATCCATTGCTAATGAGTGCAATCCTTTGCTAAATTTATGCATTTACTGTGAAAATTTGGTTTCTATAACTAATCCGGTTCATTGTTATTCAACTGTGACAGTTTTTGTGTGCTTCTTAAAGGCACAGTAACGTTTTGCATATTGCTTGTAAATTTAGTTGAAAAGTATTTCCAAGCTTGCTAGTCTAATTGCTAGTTTGTTTAAACATGTCTGACACAGAGGAATCTCTTTGTGCAATATGTTCAAAAGCCAAGGTGGAGCCCAATAGAAATTTAAGCAACATTCACCAGACAACGAGGGGGAAGTTATGCCGACTAACTTGCCTCACGTGTCAGTACCTGCATCTCCTGCTCAGGAGGTGCGTGATATTGTAACGCCAAGTACATCAGGGCGGCCATTACAAATCACTTTACAAGACATGGCTAATGTTATGACTGAAGTTTTGTCTAAATTGCCAGAACTTAGGGGTAAACAAGATCACTCTGGGGTGAGAACAGAGTGCGCTGATAATGCTAGGGCCATGTCTGATACTGCGTCACAATTTGCAGAACATGAGGACGGAGAGCTTCATTCTGCGGGTGACGGATCTGATCCAAATAAACTGGATTCAGACATTTCAAATTTTAAGTTTAAGCTGGAAAACCTCCGTGTATTACTAGGGGAGGTGTTAGCGGCTCTGAATGATTGTAACACAGTTGCAATCCCAGAGAAAATGTGTAGGTTGGATAAATATTTTGCGGTACCGACGAGTACTGACGTTTTTCCTATACCTAAGAGACTTACTGAAATTGTTACTAAGGAGTGGGATAGACCCGGTGTGCCCTTCTCACCCCCTCCTATATTCAGAAAAATGTTTCCAATAGACGCCACCACACGGGACTTATGGCAAACGGTCCCTAAGGTGGAGGGAGCAGTTTCTACTTTAGCTAAGCGTACCACTATCCCGGTGGACGATAGCTGTGCCTTTTCAGATCCAATGGATAAAAAGTTAGAGGGTTACCTTAAGAAAATGTTTGTTCAACAAGGTTTTATATTGCAACCCCTTGCATGCATTGCGCCTGTCACGGCTGCGGCAGCATTTTGGTTTGAGTCTCTGGAAGAGACCCTTGACTCAGCTCCATTAGATGAGATTACACACAAGCTTAAAACCCTTAAGATAGCTAATTCATTTATTTCTGATGCCGTAGTACATTTAACTAAACTTACGGCTAAGAATTCCGGATTCGCCATTCAGGCGCGCAGAGTGCTGTGGCTAAAATCCTGGTCAGCTGATGTAACTTCTAAATCTAAATTACTTAACATACCTTTCAAGGGGCAGACTTTATTCGGGCCCGGTTTGAAAGAAATTATCGCTGATATTATGGGAGGTAAAGGCCATGCCCTGCCTCAAGACAGAGCCAAACCAAGGGCTAGACAGTCTAATTTTCGTGCCTTTCGTAACTTCAAGGCAGGAGCAGCATCAACTTCCTCTGTTCCAAAACAGGAAGGAGCTGTTGCTCGCTACAGACAAGGCTGGAAACCTAACCAGACCTGGAACAAGGGCAAGCAGGCCAGAAAACCTGCTGCTGCCCCTAAGACAGCATGAAGTGAGGGCCCCCGATCCGGAAACGGATCTAGTGGGGGGCAGACTCTCTCTCTGCGCCCAGGCTTGGGCAAGAGATGTCCAGGATCCCTGGGCGTTGGAGATCATATCTCAGGGATATCTTCTGGACTTCAAAGCTTCTCCTCCACAAGGGAGATTTCACCTTTCAAGGTTGTCAACAAATCAGACAAAGAAAGAGGCGTTTCTACGCTGTGTACAAGACCATTTACTAATGGGAGTGATCCACCCAGTTCCGCGGTCGGAACACGGACAAGGGTTTTACTCAAATCTGTTTGTGGTTCCCAAAAAAGAGGGAACCTTCAGACCAATATTGGATTTAAAGATCCTAAACAAATTCCTAAGAGTTCCATCGTTCAAAATGGAAACTATTCGGACAATCTTACCCATGATCCAAAGAGGTCAGTACATGACCACAGTGGATTTAAAGGATGCTTACCTTCACATACCGATTCACAAAGAACATTACCGGTATCTAAGGTTTGCCTTCCTAGACAGGCATTACCAGTTTGTAGCTCTTCCCTTCGGGTTGGCTACGGCTCCAAGAATCTTTACAAAGGTTCTGGGCTCTCTTCTGGCGGTACTAAGACCGCGAGGAATTTCGGTAGCTCCGTACCTAGACGACATTCTGATACAAGCGTCAAGCTTCCAAACTGCCAAGTCTCATACAGAGTTAGTACTGGCATTTCTAAGGTCGCATGGGTGGAAAGTGAACGAGGAGAAGAGTTCTCTCTTACCACTCACAAGAGTTCCCTTCTTGGGGACTCTTATAGATTCTGTAGAAATGAAAATTTACCTGACAGAGGACAGGTTAACAAAGCTTCTAAATGCTTGCCGTGTCCTTCATTCCATTCAACACCCGTCAGTGGCTCAATGCATGGAGGTAATCGGCTTAATGGTAGCGGCAATGGACATAGTTCCTTTTGCACGCCTGCATCTCAGACCGCTGCAATTGTGCATGCTAAGTCAGTGGAATGGGGATTACTCAGATTTGTCCCCTATGCTGAATCTGGATCAAGAGACCAGAGATTCTCTTCTATGGTGGCTTTCTCGGCCACATCTGTCCAGGGGGATGCCCTTCAGCAGGCCAGACTGGACAATTGTAACAACAGACGCCAGCCTACTAGGTTGGGGCGCTGTCTGGAATTCCCTGAAGGCTCAGGGATCATGGACTCAAGAGGAGAGTCTCCTTCCAATAAACATTCTGGAATTGAGAGCAGTTCTCAATGCCCTTCTGGCTTGGCCTCAGTTAGCAACTCTGAGGTTCATCAGGTTTCAGTCGGACAACATCACGACTGTGGCTTACATCAACCATCAGGGAGGGACAAGGAGTTCCCTAGCGATGATGGAAGTATCAAAGATAATTCGCTGGGCAGAGTCTCACTCTTGCCACCTGTCAGCGATCCACATCCCAGGCGTGGAGAACTGGGAGGCGGATTTCCTAAGTCGCCAGACTTTTCATCCGGGGGAGTGGGAACTTCATCCGGAGGTCTTTGCCCAAATACTTCGACGTTGGGGCAAACCAGATATGGATCTCATGGCGTCTCACCAGAACGCCAAGCTTCCTTGTTACGGGTCCAGGTCCAGGGACCCGGGGGCGGTCCTGATAGATGCTTTGACAGCACCTTGGACCTTCAGGATGGCTTATGTGTTTCCACCCTTCCCGATGCTTCCTCGTTTGATTGCCAGGATCAAACAGGAGAAAGCATCGGTGATTCTAATAGCGCCTGCGTGGCCACGCAGGACCTGGTATGCAGATCTAGTGGACATGTCATCCTGTCCACCTTGGTCTCTGCCTCTGAGACAGGACCTTCTAATTCAGGGTCCTTTCAAACATCAAAATCTAATTTCTCTGAAGCTGACTGCATGGAAATTGAACGCTTGATTTTATCAAAGCGTGGATTTTCGGAGTCAGTAATTGATACCTTTATACAGGCTAGGAAACCTGTTACCAGGAAAATTTACCATAAGATATGGCGTAAATACTTACACTGGTGCGAATCCAAGAGTTACTCATGGAGTAAGGTTAGGATTCCTAGGATATTGGCCTTTCTACAAGAAGGTTTAGAAAAGGGTTTATCTGCAAGTTCTTTAAAGGGACAGATCTCAGCTCTGTCCATCCTTTTACACAAACGTCTGTCAGAAGTTCCAGACGTTCAGGCTTTTTGTCAGGCTTTGGCTAGGATTAAGCCTGTGTTTAAGACTGTAGCTCCACCGTGGAGCTTAAACTTAGTTCTTAACGTTTTACAGGGTGTTCCGTTTGAACCCCTTCATTCCGTTGATATCAAGCTGTTATCTTGGAAAGTTCTGTTTTTAATGGCTATTTCCTCGGCTCATAGAGTCTCTGAGTTATCAGCCTTACATTGTGATTCTCCTTATCTGATTTTTCATTCAGATAAGGTAGTTCTGCGTACTAAACCTGGGTTCTTACCTAAGGTAGTCACTAACAAGAATATCAATCAAGAGATTGTTGTTCCATCATTGTGCCCTAACCCTTCTTCAAAGAAGGAACGACTTCTGCACAATCTAGACGTAGTCCGTGCCCTGAAATTTTATTTACAGGCAACTAAAGATTTTCGCCAAACTTCTTCCCTGTTTGTCGTTTATTCTGGACAGAGGAGAGGTCAAAAGGCATCTGCTACCTCTCTCTCTTTTTGGCTTCGTAGCATAATACGTTTAGCCTATGAGACTGCTGGACAGCAACCTCCTGAAAGGATTACAGCTCATTCTACTAGAGCTGTGGCTTCCACTTGGGCCTTTAAGAATGAGGCCTCTGTTGAACAGATTTGCAAGGCTGCAACTTGGTCTTCTCTTCATACTTTTGCCAAATTTTACAAATTTGACACTTTTGCTTCTTCGGAGGCTGTTTTTGGGAGAAAGGTTCTTCAGGCAGTGGTTCCTTCCGTATAAAGATCCTGCCTGTCCCTCCCGTCATCCGTGTACTTTAGCTTTGGTATTGGTATCCCATAAGTAATGGATGACCCGTGGACTGACTACACTTAACAGGAGAAAACATAATTTATGCTTACCTGATAAATTCCTTTCTCCTGTAGTGTAGTCAGTCCACGGCCTGCCCTGTTTTTTATGGCAGGTCTAAATTTTAAATTATACTCCAGTCACCACTGCACCCTATAGTTTCTCCTTTCTCGTTTGGTTTTCGGTCGAATGACTGGGTGTGACGTAGAGGGGAGGAGCTATATAGCAGCTCTGCTTGGGTGATCCTCTTGCACTTCCTGTTGGGGAGGAGTTAATATCCCATAAGTAATGGATGACCCGTGGACTGACTACACTACAGGAGAAAGGAATTTATCAGGTAAGCATAAATTATGTTTTTTATTCTTCTGGCACCTTTTCACCCTGATCTTTCTTCTACTGTTCCTTGTTCCTTCGGCAGAATGACTGGGGGATGAGGGGAATGGGAGGAGTATTTAAGTCTTTGGCTGGGGTGTCTTTGCCTCCTCCTGGTGGCCAGGTTCTTATTTCCCAAAAGTAATGAATGCAGCTGTGGACTCTTTCCATCTGAAAAAAATAAAATTATCAGGTAAGCATAATTTAAGTTTTCTCCCTAGTATCTAAATTTGGCTCAGCAGGTTCTTCAGCATCATCCTTTGAACTGAGCAATTTTAAATTGTATTACTATTTTGCTAATGGCTTTATTCTCTGCTAGACAATCCAGACTAGGGACTTCCTGCTAAGAATTTCATGATTGTACTAATGCATGCATAGAACAATGTGTTTAACCTCTGCAAAATAAAATCAGCTCTGCAGAAGCAATGCATTACTGATCCAAAGCTGAGCATAGCCACAAACCACCAGCTGTGTTCGGGTCATGTAGTGCTACTGCGCTCTGTTTGCTGAAGCATGGAGGGAAGGAAGTCATCTCTTCAGATTTCAGGAAGGTGTTTCTACCATTCAAATGGTTAAAGGCTATATATACACATGTTCTGATGTGGTTCTACTTTTAGTGTGATATGTACTTACTCGTAAGTATAACTTTTGTTTTTATCTTACTACAGGTTTCCAGAAATCCCGTGACAAAGCTCACTGGAAGTTTTATATCCAGTTGATGAAGACACAGATGTTTACTCAGTTTATTGAAGAATGCTCTTTTGTCAGTGACCGTCATGCATCGCTTGAGTTCTTTGATAACTGTGTGGCAAAGGTATAATACTAAGTTTGTGCTTACCCTGTCTTCCCATAAATTTCATCTTTAAATTAAACAGTTTCTGTAGCCCACAATGCTCCCTACAGCTAGACTGTATCACAGGCCTTTGGTGCCTGTGTCACTCCCCTAAAGCTCTGGAGCAGACTCAATAGAGACCACAAACAAGTTTTCAGTACTAGACTGAAGGGTGTGTACACCTTTAAAGCACTCAAGTTCCTTAGCGGCTTAAAGGGAGTGTAGTGATACTCTGGCAGAGAAAGTTAGTAGATTAAAATATAACTTTTATTTCACCATATAAAATAAAATAAGACACACTTATTAAAAACACAAGTCGTAACTTGCAGGTTGGGAGAGAAAATGCTGGATATTAATATCAATGGGCTGACTGTAAGGCTACTAAAATAGGCCTAGGATGTAGGTATTAATCCATGGTCTAAAGTGTAGTCGTTACTGATGTGATTTTATATGGTGAAATAAAAGTTATATTTTAATCTACTAACTTTCTCTGCCAGAGTATCACTACACTCCCTTTAAGCCGCTACGGAACGTGAGTGCTTTAAAGGTGTTCACACTTCAGTCTTGTACTGAAAACTTGTTTGTTATTCTGTAACAGGTACACAACACCCTACCTCATTCACTATTGTCTGCAGATAACATAATTGGCTATGCAGACACATTACCTAGTTACAAGGTAGTTCCTGACCCCATTTATAAGTAGTGCCATTTATTGTCTTTTTTTTTTCAATAGAGACCATTTGTCAATCTTGCCACAACACTTTTTTTCATACAGGTGGTGAGAGTCCACGATCCATTACTCCGGGGAATCACTCTTCCCTACCACTAGGAGGAGGCAAAGATTCTAAAACCCCTCCCAACTTACCAGTACCATAGTCTTTACTTTGACTCCACTGGAAGTGGCCGAAGAATGAAGATTTACTTGAGGCCCATTTCCTCTAAGGGTAAAGCTGCTTGTCAGAGAGATGTATCTGTAGTATTGGAAGTGACATATATTTCACCAGTGGGGATTTAGTCACAAGCCTTGCCATGGGGTTTGCAGCTGCATTTTGGTTTGTCAATATTCTCCTATTCCAGTTCCTCTGCTGCTAGGTTTTCAGCACTGGTCTTGGCTTCTTACTGGTTTCCTCCAGTAGCAGAGAGCCTTTTTCTTTTTTTTTTTATTTGGTACTCTATAAGCCGTTTAGGTTCTCACTACTTATATTCTTATATATGTACATAGCCTTGGGACAGTTTATAGATTTTTTTGTTATTTGATATTTCCCCTTTCTTTCATACAGGTGGTGAGAGTCCCTGATCCTTTACTTTAGAGAATTACTCTTCCCTTCCACTAGGAGGAGGCAAAGATTCCCAAACCCCAAGAACTCTATGAAACACCTCCCACCTCACATATACCTTAGTCTTTACTTTGCCTCCGCTGGAGGTGGTCGAAGAATGAAGATGTGCATTTGATTCTTCAGAGAGAGGGGTTTTCAGTCTATATTGAGGCCCAGTTTCCCCTCAGAGTACAGTGCTTGTCAGAGGGATATATATGGGGTATGGTTTGTGGATTGTTTTTTCACCTCATGGGAAATTTATCTTAAACCCTCCATAACTGGTCGCAGGGACTTGTCTTTTGCCTCCTTCTATGAATATACAATATACTCCTATTTCATAAACTTCTGCTGATATGTTTCAGTGTTGGTTTGGCTGTCTGCTGCTTATTTGCTGGTGGACGGGTGTGTATTGGTAAGTATATTTTTTTTTTACATTTTAGACACTCAATAGATGTTATGGGCACTTATTGTTTAAGTGCATTGGGGTTGCGCACTTTGGGTTAGCTCTCGTCCCTTTTGTCTGTAATAGTTAATTTTGTGCATTGGCAGGATCACTCACGTTGGGTCTGTCCTCGACTATGTGCACTTTGGGTTTTGGCAAGCTAAATTCCATTATAGCTGTCAGTTTTTTTCGTGCACGTTATTTGATTCTGCTGTGCTTTATCTGGGCTTCAGATGTGAGTTTACACGTCTCCTGCTTTGTTTTGCAGTTCGTCTATACCTGTAAGTTCTTTTAAAGCTTCTTTAGGAGAGGTAAGTTATTTTCATTCCTCTAGAGCTTTTTATGGGGTTTTAGTGTTTATTGCTTTGTCAATGCTATAATGGAGCTGTCAGATTCTGTCCCTAAATTATTCCTTAGAAGCTGAGTCTCCTGATTACCTTCCTACCATTATTAAGTGTGTTTATTGTAAAAATGCTGAGTTCTCTCCTCCAGCTCATTTATGTGACTCATGTTTTAAAATGTTAATGCTTTAACCTAATGCTGCTTCTATGTTTATTATTGCTCCTTCTGTCTATTCATTACAGGAGAATGCTATTGACACATCACCCAGTGTGAAAAATTAGATCACAGCTGCTGTTTCTGAGGCGCTGGCTGCTCTCCCGCTTTCAAGCAAGTTTAAAAGGTCAGTTTAGAAGTTATCTTCTGCTAGTACTATGTCTCCTGAAGTCAGGGATTCTGTTATGTCTTCAGAAGGTGAAATTTCCTAGTTTTTCTCCGATTTTGAACCTGATACTTCCTCTTTGTTGTTTTAAATTGAACATATTCGTATTTTTTTAAAATAGGTTTTTACTGTACTTACTTTAGGGGTTTAAGTTTCTAAGTTTTTTTTCTGAAGGTAAGCCTTGTATTTCTTTAAATTCAGTTTATGACAGTTGAACTCCCTGAAGTTTTTTCTATCCTTGATGTTCTCTTTAACGTGGTTTATAGGGAATGGTGTTAGCCAGGTAATTAATCCTTCTGCGAGGTTTAAAAAGTTATATAATTTACCTGCTGCTAATTATACATTGTGGGAAATCGTTCCTAAGCTTAAAGGGGCCATTTTTTCCCTGAGTAAAGGCCAGATTAGGCAAGCGTGATATTTGCGCTCCACTCGTAATACCAAGTCACAAAGAAGAAGCAGCACCAACCAGTAGTTTCCAACAGATTTATTCGTGCAGCATGCACAATGAACAGCCAGACCAACAAACTGCGACGTTTCGGACTTCGCATGATTAAGGACTAAGTCCGAAACATCGCCGTTTGTTGGTCTGGCTGTTCATTGTGCATACTGCACGAATAAATCTGTTGGAAACTACTGGTTGGTGCTGCTTCTTCTTTGTGACTTTATATTGTGTGGAGTACAATGCAGTATTCCTGAAGCGTGCACACCTTGTTACTTTCAGGTGCTGGATTCTTGGTTTGTTGTGCCACTCGTAATACCAGCGCAGGCAAATCACGAGAGCGTGCTTCCATAGGCTCCAGTGGGAGTCTCGTTCTCATGCCATGCGCAGCAAAGGGGGTATGTCCCTCTGCTGGTAAGGCTGTTAAGCCAATTAACAGTCCTATTTATATGCTCTGGAGAATGCTGTCATGATCCTAGTAAATTTTCTGTAACAGGACCAGCAGTTTTGTTATCCTTGTACCCATTAAATTCTCTGGTAGCAGGTAGGTTATTTTTCCGGAAGTTAATTTTTAGTCTGCTTTTCTCCGTCCAAGTCTGTCATGTAGATTCAGTCCTTGGCCAGCATGATATCTTGGTAAAAGCAGTATTTCTTTTTTTTAGTCTGTTGTTGTTTCTTTAATAACATTGATTGGAAAAGCTTTTTTTTCCCAAACAGTCTTTTGGTTCCACAGATAAGGTGTTCTTTTCTAGGGCTTAGACGGTTGAAGCTGTGGTTTGCCTGTTAGATCCATCAGTTTCTATTTTTCCTTCAATTGCTCTTTGCATGGTGATGTCAGATCTTATGTTTGTGTTCTTGGTTGTTATTCAGTCTTCTCTCCTTTATTTGAATCCTGTTTACATATGTATTCTTTACAATGATACATGGTTCTGACTCTGTTGTCTTAGAGGATTCATTTGTTTCTCAGAACAAGTATGTTTCTGGCCTTGTGGCTGAACTATTAGCTCTATATGCTGGGGGCTTCTTTTTGTTCATGATTTTATTTATCTGTTATCTTACAGATACAATGGATGGAGGCCATCTGGGGGGGTCTCAGAAGGGCATAAGGAGTTAGGTCTCCTCGGGAGGCTAGGTTACCTATTTTATTTTTTAAGTCCATTCATTACCCTTTCAGGGTTGACCTCTTTTGGAGAGAATCATTTTTCTGTTTCAGATTTGACTTTGTTACATCTGTAGCTTATGTCTATAATCAGGGGGGGAGTTTATGAGGATAGTGTCAGGGTGCCAGGAATCAGACTGAGACGAGAAGTGCAAAAATAATCACACCTTTATTAATATCAAAAAATAATAAAAAGTCCACAAGTCAAATAACAAGCCAGGAGTCAAAACCAGAGCAGGTAGTCAGACGAGCCGAGTCAGGAGCCAAAGCGAATAGTCAGACGAGCCGGAATCAGGAACAAGGAAACAGCAGAGTCAGGAACAAGCCAGGGATCAGAAACTAGGAAGGACGTCAGGCAGCCAGGTAATACACAGGAACTCTCACAAACAGGTCTGAGACAACGCAAAGGCAAAGCATACTGAACAGAGGCCCTTTAAATAATAAGTGATGACATCACAATTCTGAGACTGCATCCTGTCTCACATGGATGATGCACACCAGTCTGGCCATAAAAGGAAGTGCAGGAAATGAGCAGCATCCCCCACAATGCACCATAGTCAGGAAGAGAGGTGAGTAAAATGGCTGCCAGCAGCACATGGCAATCAAAACAGGGAAACAACCCTGACAGATAGTATTTTAATCTTTTTCCTGGGCAGGAATGTATTTTTCTTTTTAATGACACGATGAGACCACGGATCATCTAATTACTATTGGGAATATCACTCCTGCCCAGCAGGAGGCGGCAAAGAGCACCACAGCAAAGCTGATAAATATTACCTCCCTTCCCTGCCAAACCAGTCATTCTCTTTGCCTACGTAAAGTGCAAGGAGGTGGTAAATTAGGTGTTAGAAACAGATCTTCAATCAAGAGTTTATTATTTTTAAAGTAGTACAAGATTGTGCTGCTTTGTCCTAGGGTGTAGCCGTAGTCCATATCAGTCTCTTCAGTAGAGCAGTGGTGGCTTTAGAGCAATAGGAACTTGTGGGACATAATTCTCACTGCGTCTCCCATATACTGATGCTGCCCTAACCCTGAAAACCTGAGGGATATTACTCAGGACTTTCGTTTATTTCACAGGTCCATGTGAGGGAGAGGATCTCACAAACCTGGGAACTGCCTTGCTGCCGGGCAGATTTATGAGGTAAGTGCTGACTTTATTTTTTCTGTGGCTAGAAGAAAAGGACTCTGGAAAAGGTTGGGCACTTTTATTCAATGGAAAAATATGGCATTTATTATTTTCCTGGAACTATATGGTAATACTTATGATCTTATAAAGGGATTATATAGGGCAGCATTTGCATGCACTGGGGATTGAGGAGAACAGGCTCAATGTTGGTGATACTCTTTTATTTATGATACAGAGTTTTCACTTAAGATGTTGGCTAACACGTTAGTTTGGACACGTCCACGATGGGCGGGACTTGTGTGGCGGTAGGATTATGTGCTGTGCACATATTTTCTCTCAATTACAATAAATATGATTCTGAGAAAACTACTTATTGCAGTTTTTACTTAAAACTGAGTTTATATGGTTTCAGATTAATTCAACAGCTCTAGGTCGGTTCCGGTCTCCTTAGCGACTATTTTTCAGTGATAAATAAAGATATTACGTTTTCCCAGTTCAGAATAAAACTGTTCCATTTTTACAGTACATCAAAATAAAGCAGTTACCTTTTGAATGTTAAAGAGACAGTAGATATTTACAGATATCAATTACGTGTTTTTTAGTTCAAAGAATAGAACTGTTCAGTTTTTGCAGTTCATCAGTAATAAAGCAGTTACATTTTAAAATTTAAAGGAACAGTAACGTTGCTTCCTGTATAAAATTTTAGAAAGATTTTATATTTGTCTTATTTATTTCTGTTAGGAATTAAGACTCGGTTATAGATGACATAGTCCGCCAGTCCTTGTCTGTTCCTCATGTGTTAAGGTACACAAAATTAAAAAAAAATATTTTTGAGCCAATATTGTCTAGGAGTTTATTCTAGACAATGTTCAAAATATACTGCAGTTTTTTTTTTATAGTTTTACAGTGCCATGCTTTTCCTCCCAATTCCCTTGCTAAAGGGAGAGCGCACAAGGAAATATTAAAAGATCAGTGTGTAGGTTTCTGTCTCGACTGTATCTCTTCCGAATTTTCCTTTTTCATAAGTTTTGAAAAAGGAGGATATTTTGGTATTTCCTGAGAGTAAGACCTCAGAATCAGACAGTGTAATTCCTTCTTCTGATGCTGGAGTGTTATCCTTCAGACTTAGGCTAGAGCACCTCCACTTACTACTTAAGGAGGTTTTAGGTTCCTTGGACAACTCTTATACTACAGTCATAGGCAATCCAGGTTTTTATCGGCGTGCGCTCCTGGGCGGAAGTATTAAAGAAAATCTTCTGCCAGATAGGGCTTCAGAGATTATGTCTAGGGAATGGAAGAGACTGGGTACTCATTTTTTCTCCATTCCCTATAATTATAAGAGGTTTTCTTTCAGTGAAGAGAAAACTGGACTCTGAACCTGGAGTCCCTGGTTCAACCCCAGGCAAGGCCCAGGAAGAGAGTAACCAGTGGCATACCTGTCCTGCAGTTTGCTTTTTAAGCTAAGAAAGCTACTATTCCCTTGAGGATAGTTGTTTCTTCAAGGATCCTGTGGATAAGAAGTTAGAAGGACTGTTCAGGGCTTACAATGACCTTCTGCGGTTTGCATTGCTACTATCATTAGTGCTGCTACATAATGGTTTGATGCGTTGTCTGATTCTATTTGGACAGACACTCCTCTCGAAAATATCCAAGATAGGATAAAGGCTATTAAATTGACCATCTCTTTTATTACAGATGCTTCCCTTCAGATTATTAAGCTGGGAGCTAAGATTTTAGGCTTTGCCATATTGGCTCGCAGAGCTTTATGGTTAAAATCTTGGCCTGCGGATGTGTCATTTAAATCTAAACTTTGGTGATTCCTTATAAGGGAAAGACCTTGTTTGGGCATGGTTTGATGGAGGAATTTCCTCCCTCAGGATAAGAGATGTAAACAAGAAGGACTTCAGAGTAAGTTCGTTACTTTGTGATTTCTTAGGAAATCTTTCCTCTCCTTCATCCAAGCAGGAGCAGTCCAAGTAAAAAACAGCATGAAGGGCCTGTCCCCGATCCTGGACTGGATCTTGTGGGGGGCAGGCTTACCTTCTTCTCTCAGGATTGGATTTGAGATCCATGGGCATTGTGTCCCTGGGATACAAACTAGAGTTCAAAACCTTTTCTTCCAGGGGCAGGTTTCTGTTTTCAAGATTATATGTAGACCAGACAAAAAGAGAGGCAGTTTTACACCTGTACGTACCTCTCTGACCTGGGAGTGATAGTTCCTGTCTCATTGCAGGAACAGTGTCTAGGGTTTATTCCAGCGGTACGTAGTTCCCAAAAAGGGAACATTTAGACCAGTTTTAGTTCTCAAGAGTCTAAACAAGTTTTCTCAGAGTACCGTCCTTCTAGATAACTATTCGTTCCATTCTTTTTTTGGTCCAAGAGGGTCAATTGAAAAATGACTTTGGTGGATTTAAAGGACGCATACCTGCATGTTCCCTTCCTCAGGGATCATCACAAGTTTCTATGGTTTGCATTTCTATACAAACACTTACAGTACGTGACTCTTCCATTCGGTCTAGTCACAGTCCCCAGAATTTTCTCAAAGGTTCTGGGATTTCTGCTTGCGGTGCTCCGATTGCGGGGCTTTGCAGTGGCACCTTATCTGGACGACATTCTGGTTCAGGCTCCTTCCTTTCAACAAGCAGGATCACACACGGAAATGTAGTTCATTTTCCGCGGGTTCTCGGATAGAAGGTGAAGTTGGAATAGAGTTCATTAGTTCCAACTGCAAGGGTAGTTTTCTTGGTAACCATTAAAGATTCATTTTCTATAAAATATTTTCTGACGAAAGTCAGTAAATAAAGGATTTCGAGTCTTGCCTAGCTCTTCAGTCCTCTTCTTAGCCATCAGTGGTTCAGTGTATGGTGGTAATCGGGCTGATGGTAGCGGCAATGGACATCATCCCGTTCGCCCATTCCCACCTCAGACTTCTGCAGTTAAACATGCTCTGGCAGTGGAACGGAGTTACAGTTGGAGCAGGAGACTTTGGTAGTGGTCTTTGGATCATCTCTCCCAGGGAACCTGCTTTCGCATACCTTCCTGGGTGATTGGGACAGCAGATGCCTGCCTTCCAGGAATCTGGGGCTCTCTAAGGGCTCAGGGAACATAGACTCTGTCGGAGTCTGTCCTACCTAGAAGGAATTGGGAGCAATCTTCAATGCTCTC
This sequence comes from Bombina bombina, assembly GCF_027579735.1. Taxonomy (NCBI): domain Eukaryota; kingdom Metazoa; phylum Chordata; class Amphibia; order Anura; family Bombinatoridae; genus Bombina; species Bombina bombina. The sequence goes on from NC_069499.1 coordinate 1,368,453,519, forward strand.
CAGGTCTGGTCTTGGTTAGCTTAGGCCCGGTTCATCAGGTTCCAGTCGGACAATATAACCTCATGGCATTTCGTCAGAATGCCAGGCTTCCGAGGTATGGGTTGAGCTTAGGGGACCCTCAGGCTGTACTGAGGGACGTTCGGGCAGTACCCTGAAATTTCAGTTTTGCATACTTATTTTTATCTGTTTGCACTTTTTCTTTGAGTCATGCTCGAACCAAGCAGGAGAGGACGTTGGTAATCTTCACTGCATCGGCGTGGCCTCGCAGGTTTGATATGCAGACCTGGTAGTCATGTCATTCTTCCACCTGGAAGACTTCCGATGAGGAAGGTCCTTCTATTTTAAGGGCCTTTCTTTCATCTAAATCTAGTTTCTCTGAAATTGACTGTTTGGAGTTTGAACGCTTATTGTTCTTCAAGCGTGGATTTTCGGAAGACCATGATTCAGGCTCGTAAGCCTGTGGCTAGAAAGATTTTCCATAAGATATGGCGTAAATATGTATATTAGTGTGAATCCGGGGGCTACTCTTGGAGTAGAGTTCGGAATCCTAGAATTTGGTCTTTTCTCCAAGTAGGATTGGAGAAAGGTTTACCGGCAAATTCCCTAATGAGTCAAATTTCTGCCTTGTCCTTTTTGTTATGTAAGCGTCCGGTGGACATCCCAGACGTACAATAGTTTTGTCAGGCTTTGGTCAGGATCAGTTCTGTATTCAAAACAGTTACTCCTCCATGGAGTCTTTATTTAGTTTTAAAGTTCTTCAAGGGGCTCCGTTTTTTCCTTAAGATATTTTTATCTTGGAAAGTTTGTTCCTTGTTGCTACTTCATCTGCTCGTAGAGTGCCAGAGCTTTCGGCATTACAGTAAAAATGAGTCTGATTGCCTTATTTTTCAATGGATAAGGTGGTTTTTCGTACTTAATTAGGGTATTTTCCTAAAATAGTTTCAGACCTGAACACTAATCAGGAGATTGTTGTTCCTTCTTTGTGTCCTGATCCTTCCTGTCAAAAGGAATGGATTCTGCGCAATTTGGCTAAAATTCTATTTTCAGGCGAATAAGGTTTTTCGTCGGTATTCTGTCTTATTTGTGGTTTTCTAGGAAAAACATAAGGGACAGAAAGCTACGACTACTTCTCTTTCTTTGTGACTGCAGAGTATGTTACGTTTTTGCCTATGAAGCTGCTGGACAGCAACCTCCAGAGAGGGTTGCGGTCTTTCCTCGAGGGCTATTTTCTTCCTCATGGATTTTAAAATTGAATCTTCGGTAGAGCAGATTTCCAAGACTGTAACTTGGTTCTCTCTTCATTCCTTTTCAGGAGTCTATATATTTGATATTTTGCCTCTGCTGAGGCTACTTGGGAGAAAGGTTATTCAAGCAGAGGTGCCTTCCATTTAGGTTCCCTGTCTTGTCCCTCCTGTATCATCTGTGTACTCTAGCTTGGGTATTGATTCCCAATAGTAATTAGATGATCCGTGGACTCATCGTGTCATTAAAAATACAATAAAATTAATGCTTACCTGATAAATTTATTTCTTTTTTGACACGATGAGTCCACGGCCCGCCCTGTTTTTGCTAGGTTGTTGGTTATTATAAACTTCAGACACCTCTGCACCGCACCTTGTTACTTCCTTTCTCTCGTTTACTTCGGTCGAATGACTAGGTTGGGAGGAAGGGAGGTGATATTTATCAGCTTTGCTGTGGTGCTCTTTGACGCCTCCTGCTGGGCAGGAGTGATATTCCCAATAGTAATTAGATGATCCGTGGACTCATCGTGCCAAAAAAGAAATACATTTATCAGGTAAGCATACATTTTTCTTTTTTTCTGCTGTTCTTATTTCAGGACTGAATAACTGGGTAGCTGTTTTTTCTTAGGCTTTAGTTTTTGCCTGGAAGAGTGGTATTTTCATTTGGTTATGTTCTATCAGACTGTAGTTCTTTTAGGTTTGCTCAGATATATTTCTGATAGCTTCCTGGTTCAATCTCATTTTTCTCAGGTACTGTGTAAAGAGACATTATCCAATTGTTTCTGATACTTTTTTAGGGATTTCAATATACATTGTGCCAACATTTGTGTGTACCCACTTGGGGTTTAACCCTTTCTATGACTCGTATACTGTATTTCGGAGCTGCTATTTAAATTTAGATATTTGTCCTTACTATTCAAAAATTATTATGGAGCAAGTTGGTGCAGCTAAAGTCTTAGGACATAAAGCTGATCCTTTAGAGGGCTATATACTAACAATGTAACTTATTCTGCTATGTGTTTGCTATGTAAGGAAGTGTTGGTGTGCCCCCCCACTAAGCTTTTCAACCTATATGCTGATTGTAGTGCATTACTATATATAAAAGATATATGGATGACCTGATTTTCATCTGGTCTGGACCGGAAAGTCAAGCTCATCATTTTCTGCACTATTTTAATTGTCAATTTTTTTAATTGTCAAATTGTCCTTCCAATGCAATTTTGTTCCTCATGCTTGTCAAAAACTCTAAAATTTAAAGACATGTTTCTCTCTTTTGAGCCAAGTGTCTCTCAGGATAATGCTGTGCGTGACATGCCTCAGCTTTCTCCTCAAACGTCCCAAGCCTTAATTGTCTCTCATGCTTTGCCTTTTGTGTCCTCTCAACCTCTTGGGGCTCCTCCAAGGCTCCTGACCCCTCTAAATCTGCCCTTTCTCTTTTGTTTGATGAGGAAAATACTTAAGTAGCTTCTAAAGGTGAAATATCAGACTCTGACACGTTATCAGAAAAATCTTCAGAGGTTAATTTTAGATCTAAGCTTTAACACCTTCGGTTACTACTGAAGGAGGTCGTAGCTACTTTGGACGACTCTGAACCTTCGGTTGCTGTCAAGCCCACAAAGTCTTCTAAGCTAGATAGAGTTTATGATTCTCCATCTTCTGAGGATGTTTTTTCTGTTCCAAGGAAGATGTCTGAGATTATAGCTCAGGAATGGGATAAACCAGGGGTTCCTTTTTCCCCTTCCCCTGTTTTTAAAAAGATGTTTCCTGTTGCTGACTCTATTCGTGACTCATGGCGCACTGTGCCTAAAGTAGAAGGAGCTATTTCTACTCTTACTAAGATAACTACTATTCCTATTGAGGATAGTTGCTCTTTTAAGGATCCAATGGATAAGACGCTAGAGGCTTACTTAAAAAAAGATGTATATCTATCAAGGACTACAGTGGCAACCTGCAGCGAGTATTGCCACAGTTGCCGGAGCAACATCTTATTGGTGCAATGACTTGTGTGATCTTATTTCAGAGGAAACTATGGTAGAGGAGATCCAAGATAGGATCAAAGCTCTCAAACTGCCCAATACCTTTTTATCTGTGATGCCAACATGCAGATAATTAGACTGGGAGCTAAGATGTCTAGCTTCATTGTGCTAGCCCGCAGAGCTCTGTGGTTAAAATCTTGGTCGGCTGATGTTTCTTTAAAGGCCAAGCTTTTGGCTTTACCTTATAAGGGTAAAACTCTGTTTGGACCTGGTCTGGCGTAAATCATTTCTGAGATTACGGGTGGAAAGGAATCTTTGCTACATCAAAACAAGAAGAATAGACCTAGGGGTCGACAGACTTCTAATTTTCGTTCCTTTCGCAATTTTAAGGGACAGAAGTCCTCCTCTTCCAAACCAGACCAATCAAGGTCCACTTGGAAATCCAGCCAGCCCTGGAACAAGGAAAAACAAAACAAGAAGCCTTCTGCTGACTCTAAATCAGCATTAAAGGGCCAGTTTACACAGCAATCACAAGTCTATGTTCCTAAAGGAAATACAGTGACTAAAGAAATTAGACCTATATAGTTAAACTTGCTAACAATACATTTTGTAAATTTGAGCTTTTTATTCCTGCTCATGTGAGTATTATCCACAGTGCTGGCACTCCCCCAGGAAAGGGCTGAGCTGTGCTTTAGTCTAGCACGCCCACCCTCCAATCATAGGCTATATGTAAATTCCTATGTCAAATGTATAATATTAGAACTTTGCCTGCACAAATCCTCTATTCCTGCTAGACAGTAAAAATACATTAGCTTTAAAAATTCCTACATGTAATAAATGTCAGAGCTTTTAATGCAGGCTTCGTCTCTGTAAGATTGATGAGACTGGGACAGGAATGATACTGCAAAAGGAGCAAATAAATCACTTCAGCTAAACTTCTCACAGCCTGCTTGTAACCTGATGCAGCAAGACTGAAACAAAACAGAAATCATTGGAGCTTCCTATTAACATCTTGGAGTTGAGAGCAATCTTCAATGCCCTGTCAGTGTGGCCTTAATTATCTTTAGTCCGGTTAATCAGATTCCAGTCGGACAACATCACCTCAGTGGCTTACATCAACCACCAGGGAGGGACTCTGAGTTCCTTCGCCATGAAGGAGGTGTCTCATATTCTGCAGTGGGCAGAAGCTCACGACTGTCTCCTATCTGCTATCCACATTCCAGGAGTGGACAATTGGGAGGCAGATTTTCTGAGCAGACAGACCTTTCATCCCGGGGAGTGGGCTCTCCATCTGGAAGTGTTCTCTCTGGTAACCCTCAAGTGGGGGGTTCCAGAGCTGGATCTGATGGCGTCCCGCCAAAGCGCCAAGGTTCCAAAGTATGATTCAAGGTCAAGAAATCCTCAGACCTTTCTGATAGATGCTCTAACGGTTCCTTGGACGTTCTCTCTTGCATATCTGTTTCCTCAGTTTGCTCTCCTTCCACGAGTCATTGTTCGTATCAAACAGGAGAGAGCATCAGTAATCCTAATAGCTCCTGCATGGCCTCACAGGATTTGGTTTGCGGATCTAGTAAGGATGTCCTCTCTACCTCCTTGGAGGTTACCTCTGAGGAAGGACCTTATAATTCAGGGTCCTTTCCTCCATCCAAACCTGGATTCTCTGAAGCTGACTGCTTAGAGATTGAACGCCTAGTTTTGTCTAAGCGTGGTTTTTCTGAAGCGGTCATTAATACTATGCTTCAGGCTCGCAAACCTGTTACTCGCAAAATTTACCATAAGGTATGGCGTAAATATCTTTATTGGTGTGAATCTAAGGGTTTCTCCTGGAGCCGGGTGAGGATTCCCCTGAGTTTTTGTCTTTTCTTCAGGATAGCCTGGGGAAGGGTTTGTCTGTCAGTACTCTGAAGGGTCAGATTTCTGCATTATCTATCCTTTTGCACAAACGTCTGGCTGATTTACCAGATGTTCACGCCTTTGTTCAGGCCCTGGTCAGAATCAGGTCTGTGTTTAAACCTGTTGCTCCTCCGTGGAGCCTTAATCTAGTTCTTAAAGTTTTGCTGCAGGCTCCGTTTGAGCTGATGCCTGTTGTTGATATAAAATTGTTATCCTGGAAGGTTTTGTTTCTACTTTCTTTTTCTTCCACTTGCAGAGTTTGAGCTTTCAGCTCTGCAGTGTGATTTCCTGTACCTTATTTTTCATTCAGATAAGCCGGTCCTTCATACTAAATTGGGTTTTCTCCCTACGGTGGTGTTGGATCGAAACATTAATCAGGAAATTGTTGTTCCTTCTTTTTGTCATCCTTCTTCTCATAAGGAACGTCTTTTGTATAACCTGGATGTTGTGCGTGCTCTAATATGTTTCTTACAAGCTACTAAAGATTTTTGGCAATCTTCTGCCCTGTTTGTTGTTTTCTCTGGAAAGGGTCAGAAGGTCAGAAGGCCACTTCTACTACTCTGTCTCTCTGGTTGAGAAGTTTGATTCGTTTGGCTTATGATACTGCTGGACAGCAGCCTCCTGAGAGAATTATGGCTCATTCCACTAGGGCTGTCTCCTCTTGTTGGGCTTTCAAAAATGAAGCTTCTGTGGAACAGCTTTGCAAGGCGGCAACATGGTCCTCTCTGCATACTTTTTCCAAATTTTACAAATTTGATACTTTTGCCTCAGCTGAGGCTTCTTTTGAGAGAAAGATTCTTCAAGCGGTGGTGCCTTCTGTTTAGGTTCTCCTGTCTTTGTCTTCCTCCCTGTTCATTCTGTGTCCTCTAGCCTGGGTATTGGTTCCCACTATTAATTGGAATGACGTTGTGGACTCTCCATGTCATAGGAAAGAAAACAAAATTTATGCTTACCTGATGATAAATTTCTTTCTTTCCATGGAGAGTCCACGACCCGCCCTCTTTTTAATTTTAATTCTGCTGTTTTTTTGAGTAAACCTCAGGCACCTTTTTTCACCCTTGTGTTTCTTCTTTTTCCATTTTCCTTCTTTTTCCATTTTCCTTCGGCTGAATGACTGGGGATTATGGGTAAGGAAAGTTACACTTAACAGCTTTGCTGGGGTGCCCTTTGCCTCCTCCTGCTGGCCAGGAGTTGAATATCCCACTAGCAATTGGAATGACGTTGTGGACTCTCCATGTCCGGAAAGAAAGAAATTTATCAGGCAAGAATCAATTTTGGTTTTCCCGTTAGTGAAAACACTGCTTGCAAAATGCTTTTTGCGATTGTTGGGATCTGCCGGTTTTACAAGTTGAAAAAACATCAACTTTTTACCGCTAGCGGTAGCCAGAGAATTGCAAAAATAGCTTGTAGAGTTTTCATGTGCGCATGCATGTGTTCCCCTAGGAGAAAAAACCTAACACCCTACTTGCGAAAACGACAATAAATGTGAAAAAAAAAACTTCTGTTTGGTCTTGCCACAGCTCCAAGAGTATTCACAAAGGTTCTGGGAGCTCTATTGGCAGTGATCAGATCCCAGAGAATTGCAGTGGTGCCTTATCTAGACGACATCCTGGTTCAGGCGTCTTCTTTTCATCTAGCAAAAACTCATACAGAGATGTTGTTGTCTTTTCTACATTCCCACGGGTGGAAAGTAAATCTAGAGAAGAGTTCTCTAGTTTCAACTACAAGAGTGATTTTACTAGGGACAATCATAGATTCTGTCCAGTAAGATTTTTCTGACGGACGTCAGAAAATCCAAACTTTTTGCTTCTTGCCTTTCCCTCCAGTCTGCCTTTCGTCCATCAGTGGCTCAATGCATGGAGGTGATTGGTCTAATGGTGGCTTCCATGGACACCATTCCTTTTACTCGGTTCCATCTGCGACTGCTGCAGCTTTGCATGCTTCGTCAATAGAACGGAAACAATTCAGATTTGTCGAAGAGGATAAATCTGGACCCCCCTAACAAGAGACTCTTGTGGTGGATTTCTCAGGAAAATCTGTCTCGGGGGAACTTGTTTCCTAAAACCTTCCTTGGTGATTGTGACTACGGACGCCAGCCTGTCAGGCTGGGGAGCTGTTTGGGGTTCTCTGAAGGCTCAGGGCCTGTGTTCTCAGGAAGAGTCTTTTCTTCCCATAAACATCTTGGAGTTGAGAGCAATCTTCAATGCCCTGTCAGTGTGGCCCCAGTTATCTTTAGTCCGGCTTATCAGATTCCAGTCTGACAACATCACCTCAGTGGCTTACATCAACCGCCAGGGAGGGACTCTAAATTCCTTGGCCATGAAGGAGGTGTCTCACATTCTGCAGTGGGCAGAAGCTCACGACTGTCTCCTATCTGCCATCCACATTCCAGGAGTGGACAATTGGGAGGCAGCCTCCTGAGAGAATTACGACTCATTCCACTAGGGCTCTCTCCTCTTCTTGGGCTTTCAAAAATTAAGCTTCTGTGGAACAGGTTTGTGCAAGGCGGCAACATGGTCCTCTCTGCATATTTTTTCCAAATTCTACAAATTTGATACTTTTGCCTCGGCTGAGGCTTCTTTTGGGAGAAAGATTCTTCAAGCGGTGTTGCCTTCTATTTAGATCCTCCTGCATTTGTCTCCCTCCCTGTTCATTCTGTGTCCTCTAGCTTGGGTATTGGTTCCCACTAGTAATTGGAATGACGTTGTGGACTCTCCATGTCATAAGAAAGAAAACAAAATTTATGCTTACCTGATGATAAATTTCTTTCTTTCCGGACATGGAGAGTCCACAACCCCGCCCTCTTTTTAATTATAATTCTGCAGTTTTTTTGAGTAAACCTCAGGCACCTTTTTTCACCCTTGTGTTTCTTCTTTTTCTATTTTCCTTCGGCTGAATGACTGGGGATTATGGGTAAGGAAAGTTACACTTAACAGCTTTGCTGGGGTGCTCTTTGCCTCCTCCTGCTGGCCAGGAGTTGAATATCCCACTAGCAATTGGAATGAAGACGTGTCCGGAAATAAGTTGGAAAAAAAAAATCTATTTTTACCACTAGCCCGAGAATTGCAAAAATAGCTTGTAGAGTTTTCATGTGCGCATGCATGTGTTCCCCTATAGAAATGAATGGAGAAAAAAAACACCCTACTCACGAAAACGACAATAAATGTGAAAAAAGCTAACACCCTGCCATAAGCCCCTATCCTAATAACCCCTAAGCCGCCATCCCCCCAACATTGCAAACACTTTAATTAATAACCACTAAACCGCCATCCCCCCAAACTACATAAATTAACTATTAACGTCTTAACCGCCATTCCCCCACGTTGCAAACTAAACTATTAACCCCTAAATTGCCATCCCTCCACAACGCACAGTATTAAACTAATAACTAAAACTCCTAACTTAACGCTCCCTAACTTAACTCCAATTAAAATACCTATAAATAAAATTAAAACTATTCTAACTTTCTTAAAATAAATCAAAGCTTACCTGTAAAATAAAATTAAAATCTAAGCTTACCCTAACAAAAAATCCAACATTACTATAAAAATGAATTACAAAAAATAATAAAACCTATCATTTACCAAAAAAATAAAAAAAAACCTACATTACTATTCTAATACCCCTAAAATAAAAAAAAACACGCCAAAAAATAAATAAAAAGAATCTACAAATAAATTACCAATAGCTCTTAAACAGGCCTTTTGTAGGGCATTGCCCTAAAGCTAACAGCTCTTTTGCATTAAAAAAATAAATTACCCCTTAACATTACAACACCCCAAAATAAAAATAAAAAACCTAAACCCATTGCCCCATTTTTTGGTAAATGTTAGTTTTTTTATTTTTTGTAGTTACGTTTTTTTGTAATGTTAGATTTTTTGTTAGGGTAAGCTTAGGTTTTAATTTTATTTTACAGGTAATTTTTTATTTATTTTAAGGTAGTTAGGATAGTTTTAATTTATGGGTATTTTAATTGGGGTTAAAGGGACAGTCAAGTAAAAAAAAAAAAAACTTTCATGATTTAAATAGGGCATGTCATTTTAAACAACTTTCCAATTTACTTTTATCACCAATTTTGCTTTGTTCTCTTGGTATTCTTAGTTGAAAGCTAAACCTAGGTAGGCTCATATGCTAAATTCTTAGACCTTGATGGACGCCTCTAATCTGGAAGCATTTTGACAATTTATCACCACTAGAGGGCATTAGTTCATGTGTTTCATATAGATAAAATTGAGCTCACGCACATGAAGCTCCTAGGAGTCAACACTGATTGGCTAAAATGCAAGTCTGTCAAAAGAACTAAAATAAGGGGCAGTCAGCAGAGGCTTAGATACAAGGTAATTACAGAGGTAAAAAAGTGTATTATTATAACCGTGTTAGTTGCAAAACTGGGGAATTGGTAATAAAGGGATTATCTATCTTTTTAAACAACAAAAATTCTGGTGTTGACTGTCCCTTTAAGTTAGGGGGTGTTAGGTTAGGGGTTTAGTTATTAGTTTAATATTGTGCGTTGTGGGGGGATGGCGGTTTAGAGGTTAATAGTTAATTTATGTTGTTTTTTTATGTGTGGGGATGGCGGTTTAGGGGTTAATAATTTTAGTGTTTGCGATGTGGGTGGGATGGAGATTTAGGGGTTAATAATTTTATTTAGTGTTTGCGATGTGGCGGGATGGCAGTTTAGGGGTTAATAATTTTATTTAATGTTTGCGATGTGGGGTGAAGGTGGTTTAAGGGTTAATAGTGTAGTTTATGGGTGTGTAGTTTGTAAGGTATTTTTGTTTGTGTTTTGGGCAACTTTTTATTTCGGAACACACTTTACCACAGCTCTTAGATCACAGTATGGATTGAAGCAGAACAGACTTTTGCGGTAGCGCAATGGGGATTTTGCATGACTTTTAATATCAGCGGAAGAAAAATGGACCGCAAAATCACTGTTGCTTTTACGCAAAGTCTGTTATGCCTCCCTTGTGATCTCGCCCTCTGTTTGTATATAGGGGTATATATTATATCCTGTAGAGATATAGCTCGTTTTTGTGACATCTTTCCTGATATTATATTAAGTAATAGTATTGTGGGTATAATTATGTTAATCATTTTTTTTTATGTATAGATATCAATGATGTCTTTTTGGGTTATTATCTGTCAATATAATAGAGTGTGTAACTAATTTAAAAACTTTCTGTTTTGCTATTTGCAAGCATTGGAATATACTTGTCATTATGGGACATTGTATATTTAAATGTAACCTCCATTAATTGTGAGATTCAATATGCACCTATCAAATTAGGTTGATGACTATGTATGGGTAGGTTTAAAAAAAGTTTAGAAAACAGCATTCATGTCTCTTGGTCTGTGGGGCATGGAATGTAGAATATACTGGATTATAGATAGAGCACCAAGAGATAGATCCACCTATAGCCCTGAACAAAGGCTATCTAGCTAGCCTGCAGGAGGTTAATAATAGAGGTGTGTGTTCAGAGTGCCTCAAATAGGGCCAGGTGACTAAAAACTCAATTGTTGTGGAATAAATTAAGTGAAATAGTGGTGAGGTAGTCGTGAAGGGCGGTCAAAAGTTTAATTTAAAACAATATATTCAATTTACACAATCAAACAAATAAAGAATAAAAAATATAATCAAATTATACACTCATAAAAAATTGTGGATCCACAATATAAAATTGACAAGCAAAAAAGCATAAAATCAATGTGGGTTGGCTGGAGTGGAAATGTCCAACTAGACCTTGACCTTGTGTTGGTGCTACCCAATAAATGTGTGTATTTTGCTTGAGACCCTGAGTTGAATGGGGTCAGTTCTGTATAAAGTGTAGTGGTGTAAGAGTGATGCAATATGAATAGCGCTCTTATGGCTAATAATCAGCGGGATGTACAAGTCCAGCTAGTGATTTCTATAGAATAGCAGCTTAGGTGAGCTGTAACTTAGTTGATGGTGAACTGGTGAAAAAATTCCAAAAAATGTGTCAAAGTTGAAAGTGATCAGGAGAAAAATAATAAAAAAAATGTTATAAAACAATTGTGAAAAAATGGATAAAAATGTAAAAAATAAAAATATTAATAATAAAAATAAGAATGGATTGGTGATAAAAATAAGTGATAATCACAAAGATATTGTCTGGTTAATGTCACAAAAAGTTGTTATAAAAATGTGTACACAAAAACAAATTGTAATCCAGTGGTAAATGCAGTCAATATTAAAGTTAAAAGTGAAAGAATTAAATAAAACTACCTTATTTCTTAATGGTGAGAATCCCTCTTAATTTTGCTGGTGAGAACCCCTGTGATGGATCCTAGTGGTGTCCCAGAGAGTAGTTTGTAGCCTCTCTTGGTGGAGGAAACCTTCCTATTCCTGGTGGCGAGAATCCCTGCAAATGGATCCTATTGGTCTTTCAGTTATTAGCTCCAATGTCCTAAAAAATAAATATTGATAGTGTAGATTGTACAGGTAATGGTGCTAGATTGAAAGTTTGCTTACCAGTTGACTAAAGAGCTGGTAAGCAAACTTTCAATCTACACTATCAATATTTATTGTTTAGGACATTGGAGCTAATAACTGAGACGCCAATAGGATCCATCAAGAGAGGCTACAAACTACTCTCTGGAAGACCACTAGGATCCATCACGGGGGTTCTCACCACCAAAATTAAGAGGGATTCTCACCATTAAGAAATAAGGTCGTTTTATTTCATCCTTTCACTTTTAACTTTAATATTGACTGCATTTACCACTGGATTACAATTTGTTTTTGTGTACACATTTTTATAACAACTTTTTGTGACATTCACCAGACAATTTCTTTGTGATTATCACTTATTTTTATCACCAATCCATTTTTTATTTTTTTTTATATTATTTTTATTTTTCACATTTTTATCCATTTTTCACAATTCTTTATTTTTTTTTAAATTTTTTATTATTATTATTTTTCTCTTGATCACTTTCAACTTTGACACATTTTTTGGATTTTTTTTTCTCCAGTTCACCATCAACCAAGTTACAGCTCACCTAAGCTGCTATTCTATAGAAATCACTAGCTGGACTTGTACATCCCGCTGATTATTAGCCATAACAGCGCTATTCATATTGCATCACTCTTACACAACTACACTTTATACAGCCCTGACCCCATTCAACTCAGGGTCTCAAGCAAAATACACACATTTATTGGGTAGCACCAACACAAGGTCAAGGTCCAATAGTTGGACTTTTCACTCCAGACAATCCACATTTTACTTGTCAATTTTATATTGTGGATCCACAATTTTTTATGAGTGTATAATTTGATTATATTTTTTATTCTTTATTTGTTTGATTGTGTAAATCGAATATATTGTTTTAAATTACACTTTTGACCGCCATTCACGACTACCTCACCACTATTTCACTTAATTTACTCCACAACAATTGAGTTTTTAGTCACCTGGCCCTATTTGGGGCATGGAATGTAGGACCTGCCACGTCCAAATTGCAATCCAATAGAAAAAGAGGTATTTCAGCCTCCAAAGTTAAAAAAGACCTTTATTGTTTCACATAGGGTCCATAAAGATAGAAAATACAAAGTTTCAGGCCTGCTATAGGCCCTTAGTCTTTTTTAACTTTGGAGGCTGGAATACCCTTTCTTTTTCTATGTATGGGTAGGGACTGGGAGGCATAGGTTTATGAGTAAGGTAATGTGAATCTGAAATCTGTGTCTCCTACCATTTACTTTTACTCATATTTTTTTATGGAAGACACTCAATAAAAGTTTAAACTTTTATTCTCCGTGCCTGTTATTTTGTTGTTGAGAGTAGTGCTAGACAGGGTAATGCAGCATTGCATTACAGTAGAGTATTCAGGGATATGCTACCCACAAGGTTTATCCCCAGGAAAGTTCTGCGGATCTGCCTCCTATCCTAAAACAGTACGTTCACTCAGTTAAATGCAAATGGAGGCAAAGTACAGAAGAGATCCCTTTGCAGATCTTGGGCTAATCTGGGACATCCCTAAGTAGCAACCTGTCTAGCTACCCTGTACCCTACAGGAATACAATTGAATTAGAATCCTCCTCACCTGAGGATGATTATTCAAAAACTCAGGATCCCCCTTCTGAAGAAGTTCCAGAGAAGATGTGAAATTTTCAAATTGGAGCACATACACGCTCGATTGCAGGAAGCTTTTATTTGCCTTGGTGATTATGGACCCTCTCCCTGCAGACAAACAATCTGTGAAAAAATGTAAAAGTTCTTTAAGGCAGCCCAAAAGAAGCCTTCTACCTTTTTGTGTACTGATGTGGTTTCTGAGCTAATTAGCTAGGAATGAAAGAAACCAGGCATTCCCTTTGTTCCCTCTGCAAAAATCTAAAGCATCTTCCCTTAACCCTCTGAAAAATTAGAGGTATGGGAGGCTATTCCAAAGGAGGACAGTGCTATCTCAACTTTGGCTTGGCGGACTACTAGTCCATAAGGACAGTACCTCTTTAAGGGTCTGAAACACTGAAAATAGTAAGGTTTTTTCGAGAGATCCTTTAAGCTGGCGGGCTATATATTTTGTCCAGCTGTTAGTACAGCTTGCGAATCTGCAGCTGTCTGGTGTGACAAAATCTCTGACCTTATTTCCCAAGACGCTTCCCTTGATGAAATTCTTATGACCACTGCTTCTTAACTTTTGTTTCCGGCGTGCCTGAAGGCTAATGTGGAAACAGCTGCATTCGCAGCTTCTTAAAGGGACATTAAACACTAAATACATGCTTGTTCCACAGATCTTGATTAGCAATAGGGCAACTTGGACATTGCTCATGAATGTTCGTGCTTGTCATTTGCTGATGGAGGGTTAGGTTGAGCACACAGGGCGTCACTGGTTGGGAGAGGAAAGTAGCTCTTTGGTAAATCGGCTTATCCCTGTAATGAACCGACATCCGGAAAACAGTATCTTCTTTGCATCCGAAACGTGATATTGTAGTTAACAGGAGCAATTTATATGTGTGTTGGTGCAAACCTAAATAATACTATTGCCTTATACTGCATCAGCAGTGATGGTTTAGCTATACGGAGCACTGGCTCAATCCGTCTGAGAGGAGAGTATAAGCGATCAATTTAGTCATTTAAATCCAAATTATATGGACAATAGGTACTCCGCCAACATTTTCCAGACAGAAGGCATCCAAGTTAGTAATCTGCATGTACGGGACCACTTCCATGAACGTTTAATATTTCTCACTGAACCTATCTAAGCTTGGATTAACACACATTGCTTGCTTTACAGTTCACTGCTTCAACTTTATGAATTTGCACAGGACTATTTATCTATCTACTCTCGACTAGGGAACACATTTGTATTCCTGATCTTCAATTACATTTCAAGTTACCGTACACATGATATGTAGATCAAGATTTATAGCTTGTGTTTGTATGAGTGATTGCTGTAGAAGTTGAGCTATAATACTGTGACTTTAAGAGGTACTAACATTAGCATGCACAGTCTTACTCACTGGAAGACTCATTTGATTTTGCCTTTTTTCTGAGGGTTTTCTGCCTATATATCCATAAGAAATCCAAGGGCAAGGCCAAAGTTGCTGATTTTTTCTGTTCCTTTTGCACTCTGGTTCTAAAAACTTCTTCTTTCTCTGATGAAGTGGCAGGAATTCCCAAGACTTCATGGAAGGTCCCCTTAGTATTAAGAACAAGCAGGCTAAAAAGTAAACTCCCGCTTCCAAGTCAGTATGCAGGAGTGTCACCCTGCCAGTATTGTGACTTCTTTAAAGGTTTAGTTATGCTCCATTTGAGAATTCTGTGTACTAGAACTGATATCTCATGGATATAGAATCCGTTTTGTCTGTGTGTGTCTTAAAGGGATAGTAAAGTCCAAATTAAACTTTCATGATTAAGATAGGGCATGCAATTTTAAACAACTTTCTAATTTACTTTTATCATCCATTATTCTCTTGTTATTCTTAGTTGAAAGCTAAACCTAGGTAGGCTCATATGCTAATTTCTAAGCCCTTGAAGGCCGCCTCTCATCTGAATGCATTTGACAGTTTTTCACAGCTAGAGGGCATTAGTTCATGTGTTTCATATGATAATACTGTGCTCGCGCACGTGAAGTTATTTAAGAGTCAGCACTAATTGCCTGAAATGCCAGTCTGTCAAACGATCTGAGATAAGGAGGCAATCAGCAGAAGCTTAGATACAAGGAAATTACAGAGGTAAAAAGTATATTTCTATAACAGTGTTGGTTATGCAAAATTGGGGAATGGTAAATAAAGGGATCATCTATCTTTTTTAACAATAACATTTTTGGGTGTTTATTATCCCTTTAATCTCTAAGGGAAAGGAATAATTTCTTCAGTTTACTTGGATGACAGGATCAGGGAACTGTGTAAGCTTCCTCTTCATGTGTGTGAGGTGCAAGCTAATGTCCCTTATAATTAATGGAACTGCATCTGTCATGTAACCGCTCATTTCTCAGCACATATCCTTCCACAGTGAAGGATGCCAGCATTATAAAAATACCCTAAAAATGTTACAAAATAAATTCTTTTAAAAAGGAAAAAACAAAAAAACTCCCTCTAACATATGCACAGAAGAAAACTTGAAAATTGTAACGTCAAGTAAAATTAAAATAAAAACAAGACATCCTCTTCAGTTTTGAAATTAGCAAAATATAGCTGTAACGTGAGATACTTTACAGTTGCATTAGTCTATAGAATGCCTCATAATGTTTGTGGTCAGCTCTTTGTTTAGGTTCCAAGGAAGTTTCTGAGACGTGAGAATATTTTACTCGTACACACATTTAGATTTACCATGTTTCAAGCATGTTTCTAATCTTGTGGTTGTAGTTGTTTTACCTTCTTAACCATAGCTTCCCATTTTGTGTATTGGACACTTAGCACACATTAGCACACCTATAGATTTTAATGGCAAAATTGTACACTAGCAAAACACTAGAAAATGTAGGCTACGCAATACTAAATTAATTCAGAACATAATTCACAACACCTTTAAAACAAGGCCTCTTGACAACCTCATGTGTCTATGAATCAGTTGTCTCTTGTTTTTTGGTTGAATGTGTATTTATATATTGTCTTAAATGAGAGTAACTGGGAATTTAATTTAACAATAATCTTTACAATTAGTGAGTTTTTGGTTTTGATGGTTGTGGCTTTACATATTTGTAAAATGTCTCCTCCACTGTTCACATGCATAGTTTTTTGAATAATCACCAGAGAAAAAAGGACGATGGTTTGCTGTCTTTTTTTGCTATCTATAGTTTTTCTTTTCACAATGTATTATGTTGTTAGCACTTGCCATTTACTACCAGGTAGCTCTAGGAATTCTTTTTTTTTTAGTTGGATAGAAAGTATTACTTGCCTCCCTTCCTTTCTAAAACCTATCCTGACCTGTTTAAGTTTTTTATTTTTGTTCCTCTAATCATGCTTTTTCAAAGGTGCATGTGGATGGAGAGAAGATGGAGGATTTTCAACTTGTGGAGTTGGATGAATCCCATCGGAGTGAACATACAGTTTTCATCATGCCTGCAGAGTTACCACAGGATCCCAATGGTACAGAACCACCCGCAAAATACAGGTAAGAGGCCACTAGGCTGTGTTACACTCTCTTGCTTAAGACTTACACTGTGTGTGAGACCTTCGGACCTCAGCCTTGCTTCTAAGTATTTTTTTTAAAGACTAGCCAACATTTAAGGCTACCTTTAAGACTATATAGCTGGTGTGAGTTGTCAACTTTGCGTGAAGCAAGACTGGTTATGACTTTTGTTTGAGTTCTAAAAATTGCATGACATGTGTGCAAGGACTCAGCAATTTGTAACATAGATTTATAGATGTGAATGTTCAATGCTTTTTTATTATTTTTTTTTATTACACAAAAGGGATTCACTTCCCCATTGTGGGCCAGATTATAAGTGATGCACTAAATATTTTCTCTGCGCGCAAACACCGCTAAAAGTAAACTTTTTCTTATATTGTGACCGCGTTAACTTCTTTTCCCCATAGACTTTAATATAGTGCACTAACCGGACACTGCGTAATACCTACAATGCTTAACCTGAAATATTTTACATTCTCATTGAAGATGTTCTTTTTATTTAAAAAAAAAAAGATATATATATATATATATATATATACTGTATATGATTAATGTTTTGTAAATTATATATCTATCCTATATAATAAAAGGCCAGGTATGTTTGTCAGATGCAGTCATGCGCAGTAGAGACTGCAGAGGACAAACATACCTGGCCTTGATCTGCAGAGGAGTGCGCACTGCGGAAGCTGCCTGGTGGGGGCGTGACCGAGCATGCCGTGATGGGGGCGTGGCCTCACAGACGTGACAAGGGGCGAGAGAGCAAAAGAGGGGGAGAGAGAGAGCAAAAGAGGGGGAGAGAGAGAGCAAAAGAGGGGGAGAGAGAGCGCACAAGAGGGGGAGAGAGAGCGCACAAGAGGGGGAGAGAGAGCGCACAAGAGGGGGAGAGAGAGCGCACAAGAGGGGGAGAGAGAGCGCACAAGAGGGGGAGAGAGAGCGCACAAGAGGGGGAGAGAGAGCGCACAAAAGAGGGGGGGAGAAAGAGCTCAAAAGAGAGGGAGGAGAGAGAGAGTGCAAAAGAGAGGGAGAGAGAGAGAGTGCAAAAGAGAGGGAGAGAGAGAGAGCTCAAAAGAGAGGGGGAAGAGAGAGAGAGCTCAAAAGAGGGGGGAGAGAGCACAAAAGAGAGGGGGGAGAGAGAGAGCGCAAAAGAGGGAGGGAGAGAGCACAAAAGAGGGAGGGGGAGAGAGCAAAAGAGAGGGGGAGAGAGCAAAAGAGGGGGGAGAGAGAGAGAGCGCGAAAGAGGGGGGAGAGAGAGAGCAAAAGAGGGGGGAGAGAGAGAGTAAAAGAGGGGGGAGAGAGCAAAAGAGGGGGAGAGAGAGCAAAATAGGGGAGAGGAGGAGAGAGCAAAAGAGGGGGAGAGAGCAGAAGAGGGGGGAAGAGAGAGAGAAAGCAAGCAAAACAGGGGGGGGGGGGAGAGAGCAAAAGAGGGGGGGGAGAGAGAGCAAAAGAGGGGGAGAGAGAGAGCAAAAGAGGGGGAGAGAGAGAGCAAAAGAGGGGGGAGAGAGAGAGCAAAAGAGGGGGGAGAGAGAGCGCAAAATAGGGGGGAGAGAGAGAGCTCAAAAGAGAGGGGGAGAGAGAGGGAGCAAGGGTTGGAACCGCGGTACTTAAAAAGTTGGCCCGTGTACACGGGCTTTAGGACTAGTACTTATATAAATATGAATATATAAAGGTATCAATATATACAGATATCTATATTTAAAAATACAAAGAACATTTTCTTCTAAGTGAAGAACATTGCAGTGTAAAATATTTACATTGATTGCATAGTAAAACACATACAATATTAAAATTGATTAAAAATAATTTTCCGTTTTTAAGGTGTTTGACTGTAAAGGGCTCCAATGTGTGTGTTTTGTGTATGAGTATATGTATGTATGTATGTATATGTGTGTGTGTGTGCAGTTCTCCTTTCTGTTAACCGCATATGTAAATTACCCTTGGGTCTCCCTAAGAGTAATGGGTAATCCAGACGTGGACCCCGTGCACACATGCCCTTAGAGAGATACAACTGCAACTCACTGACGAGGCCCATAGAAGGCCGAAACGATCGTCTGGGGTTGTTGCTTCCCTTGTTCAGAGAAGAATTGCCTGGTATTTCGGCGCTGGACTGTCATTGGGCAGGATCAGACTGATATGCTACAGGATATTTTTTCTCTGTGAAGGGGCATAGTGTGCTAAAAGAACGAGCACCCTGAGTTGCAATATAAATGAACAGGCATGGAAGTTATTCTAGCTTTTGTTCTATCTCAGGGGTGCAGTTCTCCTTTCTGTTAACCGCATATGTAAATTACCCTTGGGTCTCCCTAAGAGTAATGGGTAATCCAGACGTGGACCCCGTGCACACATGCCCTTAGAGAGATACAACTGCACCTCACTGACGAGGCCCATAGAAGGCCGAAACGATCGTCTGGGGTTGTTGCTTCCCTTGTTCAGAGAAGAATTGCCTGGTATTTCGGCGCTGGACTGTCATTGGGCAGGATCAGACTGATATGCTACAGGATATTTTTTCTCTGTGAAGGGGCATAGTGTGCTAAAAGAACGAGCACCCTGAGTTGCAATATAAATGAACAGGCATGGAAGTTATTCTAGCTTTTGTTCTATCTCAGGGGTGCAGTTCTCCTTTCTGTTAACCGCATATGTAAATTACCCTTGGGTCTCCCTAAGAGTAATGGGTAATCCAGACGTGGACCCCGTGCACACATGCCCTTAGAGAGATACAACTGCACCTCACTGACGAGGCCCATAGAAGGCCGAAACGATCGTCTGGGGTTGTTGCTTCCCTTGTTCAGAGAAGAATTGCCTGGTATTTCGGCGCTGGACTGTCATTGGGCAGGATCAGACTGATATGCTACAGGATATTTTTTCTCTGTGAAGGGGCATAGTGTGCTAAAAGAACGAGCACCCTGAGTTGCAATATAAATGAACAGGCATGGAAGTTATTCTAGCTTTTGTTCTATCTCAGGGGTGCAGTTCTCCTTTCTGTTAACCGCATATATATATATATATATATATATATATATATATATATATATATATATATATATATATTTCTCTTGTAAAGTGTATCCAGTCCACGGATTCATCCATTACTTGTGGGATGAAAGCTGCAAGAGGATCACCCACAGCAGAGCTGTCTATATAGCTCCTCCCCTAACTGCCACCTCCAATCATTCTCTTGCAGCTCTTGACAAGGGAAGTAGCTAGAGATATGTGGTGACTTAGTGTAGTTTATCTTCAATCAAAAGTTTGTTATTTTTAAATGGTACCGGCGTTGTACTGTTTTTACCTCAGGCAGAAATTAGAAGAAGAGTTTTGCCTGAGGTTTTTGATGATCTTAGCAGGTTAGGATTGGAAAAGGGATTGTCAGCTAGTTCCTTAAAAGGACAGATTTCTGCTCTGTCTATTCTTTTTTACAAGCGTCTGGCGGATGTTCCAGACGTTCAGGCGTTTTGTCAGGCTTTAGTTAGAATCAAGCCTGTGTTTAAACCTGTTGCTCTGCCATGGAGTTTAAATTTAGTTCTTAAGGTTCTTCAAGGGGTTCCGTTTGAACCTCTGCATTCCATAGATATCAAGCTTTTATCTTGGAAAGTTCTGTTTTTGGTAGCTATCTCTTCGGCTCGAAGAGTTTCAGAGTTATCTGCCTTACAGTGTGATTCCCCTTATCTGATCTTCCTTGCAGATAAGGTAGTTTTGCGTACCAAACCTGGGTTTCTTCCTAAGGTGGTATCTAATAAGAATATCAATCAGGAGATTGTTGTTCAGTCACTGTGTCCTAACCCTTCTTCAAAGAAGGAACGTCTTTTACACAATCTTGACGTAGTTTGTGCTTTAAAGTTTTATTTACAAGCTACTAAGGATTTCCGTCAAACATCTGCATTGTTTGTTGTCTACTCTGGACAGAGGAGAGGCCAAAGGGCTTCAGCAACTTCTCTTTCTTTTTGGTTAAGAAGTATAATCCGCTTAGCTTATGAGACTGCTGGCTCCTGAAAGAATTACAGCTCATTCCACTAGAGCGATGGCTTCCACATGGGCTTTTAAAAATGAGGCTTCTGTTGAACAGATTTGTAAGGCGGCGACTTGGTCTTCGCTTCATACTTTTTCAAAATTCTACAAATTTGATACTTTTGCTTCTTCGGAGGCTGTTTTTGGGAGAAAGGTCTTACAGGCAGTGGTGCCCTCCGTTTAAGCGCCTGCCTTGTCCCTCCCTTCATCCGTGTCCTATAGCTTTGGTATTGGTATCCCACAAGTAATGGATGAATCCGTGGACTGGATACACCTTACAAGAGAAAACAAAATTTATGCTTACCTGATAAATTTATTTCTCTTGTGGTGTATCCAGTCCACGGCCCGCCCTGTCATTTTAAGGCAGGTGTTTTTTATTTTTAAACTACAGTCACCACTGCACCCTATAGTTTCTCCTTTCTCTTGCTTGTCTTCGGTCGAATGACTGGAGGTGGCAGTTAGGGGAGGAGCTATATAGACAGCTCTGCTGTGGGTGATCCTCTTGCAGCTTCCTGTTAGGAAGGAGAATATCCCACAAGTAATGGATGAATCCGTGGACTGGATACACCACAAGAGAAATAAATTTATCAGGTAAGCATAAATTTTGTTATAAATAAATATATATATATATATATATATATATACACACAATGTACTGGTGGCCCTCGGTTTACGCCGGTTCAATTTGCGCCGTTTCAGAATAACAACCTTTTTTTCCAGTCATGTGACTGCTATTGAAAAGCTTTTGGAAAGCAATGCACTAATTAAAATAGCCAGTAGGTGGAGCTGTCCACTTGTTTTGCAGCAAAGATATGCAACTTAACAGCCTTAAATTGATCTGTGTACACAGATCAGACCAGATATATCGAGCAAAATTTAGCAGGCACTTCCCTATTATCTTCCTATCCAGCTGCTTGAGGTGAGGGTGCCTAACTGCTTAATAATCACTGCAGATTGAAATGCATAGAATAGGTGCAGACCCAATATTATCTAACATGCTAACAATGCAGAGAATTGATTGCAGAAAAATGCAAGTAAAAAAACGTTTTTGTTTATTAAACTTAGTTTGATGATGATGCAGTCTGTTGTGTGATTATTTTATTAGGTGATGTTTAGCAAATATTTTTGTTCATTAAACTTAGTTTGATGATGATGCAATCTATATTATTAGGTTTATAATGCTGTTTAGCATTTAAAGTCTTCATTTCAAAGCTTTAAAAATAATGTATTAGGTGTTACTTTTTTGAGAGGGGCCTGGAACCTAACTCCCTCACTTCCCATTGACTTACATTATAAACTGGGTTTCAATTTACAACGGTTTCGATTTACACCTACCTGTATATGTGTGTATGTGTACAATCCAGTATACCCTTATCTGGCATCAGCTACATTTATTCATACTATTTACACTGAGCCACAAGCAATAAGAGTCACAACAAGTCCACAGGACTACAATTGAAGGGTACCCTTAAAGGGACACTGAACCCACATTTTTTCTTTTGTGATTCAGATAGAGCATGCATATTATAAGCAACTTTCTAATTTACTCCTATTATCCATTTTTCTTCATTCTTTTGCTATCTTTATTTGAAAAAGAAGGCAAGTTTTTTTATTAGTTCAGTTTTCTGGACAGCACTGTTTTTATTGGTGGATGAACGTAGGTTGTTCACCAAAAATGGGCAGGCATCTAAACTTATATTCTTGCATTTCAAATAAAGATACCAAGAGAATGAAGAACATTTGATAATAGGAGTAAATTAGAAAGTTGCTTAAAATGTCATGCTCTATCTGAATCACGAAAGAAAAAATTTGGGTTCAGTGTCCCTTTAATTCTTCAGGGAGTTCCCTGTCTATTTATGTTCCAGAGTTGAATTATATATATATCACCGGCCACTTTATAAGGTACACCTGTTCAATTGCTTGGTAGCACAAATTGCTAATCAGCCAATCACATGGCAGCAACTCAATGCATTTAGGCATCTAGACGTTGTGAAGATGACTCGCTGAAGTTCAAACCGAGCATCAGAATGGGGAAGAAAGGGGATTTAAGTTACTTTGAACGTGGTATGGTTGTTGGTGCCAGACAGGCTGGTCTGAGTATTTCAAAAACTGCTGATCTACTGGGATTTTCACACACAGCCATCTCTATGGTTTACAGAGAATGGTCTGAAAAAGAGAAAATATCCAGTGAGCGGCAGTTGTGTGGACGAAAATGCCTTGTTGAGGTCAGAGGAGAATGGGCAAACTGGTTAGAGATGATAGAAAGGCAACAGTAACTCAAATAACCACTTGTTACAACCAAGGTATGCAGAATACCATCTCTGGAAGCACATCGAACCTTGAAGCAGAGGGGCTACAGCAGCAGAAGACCACACAGGGTGCCACTCCTGTCAGCTATGAACAGGAAACTGAGGCTACAATTTGCACAGGCTCACCAAAATTGGACCATAGAAGATTGGAAAAACGTTGCCTGGTCTAATGACACTCGATTTCAGCTGCGACATTCAGGTGGTAAGGTCAGAATTTGGCGTAAACAACATGAAAGTATGGATCCATCCTGCCTTGTATCAACGGTTCAGGCTGGTGGTGTAATGGTGTGGGGGATATTTTCTTGCCACACTTTGGGCCCCTTAGTACCAAATGAGCATCTTTTAAATGCCACGGACTACCTGAGTATTGTTGCTGACCATGTCCATCCCTTTAGGACTACAGTGTACCCATCTTCTGATGGCTACTTCCAGCAGGATAATGCACCATGTCACAAAGCTCAAATCATCTCAAACTGTTTTTTGAACATGACAATGAATTAACTGTACTCCAATGGCCTCCATAGTCACCAGAGCTCAATACAATAAAGCACCTTTGGGATATGGTGGAACGGGAGATTCGCATCAACTGCATGATGCTATCATGTCAATATAGACCAAAATGTCTGAGGAATGTTTCCAACACCTTGTTGAATCTATGCCACGAAGAATTAAGGCAAAAAAGGGGTCAAACTCAGTACTAGCAAGGTCTACCTAATAAAGTGACCGGTGAGTGTATGTATACATATATATATATATATATATATATATATATATATATATATATATATATATATATATATATACATGTATGGACACATACACATATTTAGACATATACTGTATATACATTATAGCCTTTTCCAGTCAAATACCTTATCATATACCTTATCATATACCTTTTAACCTGTAGAACTTTTTTTTTATTATTTATGGGAATAATTGTTTTCAGAATGTGTATATATGAGTTAATACTTTGTTTAAATGTATATTTGATTTGTTTGGTTCACATTTTTTTTAACTCTTACACTTAATGTGAGGCTTTCACTCATGCTAACCCGACAAGTGCAAATTTGGTTTGTGTTGGAGTGCACCACTTTACTTTCAACTTTTTATATTTGCTCAAGTTAACATGGTTGCAATATTGCTTGTTTGTGCGCCCCTTGTAATCTTGCCCTGTAAATTTCAGAGCACACAAACCATCCATAAGAATTCAAAGGACACTTCTCCTTTATCAGACTGATACCACATCCATATATCGTTCAGTTAAAACTTAGTTACATTATCATATACATCTACTTGATAACCTTATATTATCTTCTTTTATTTCAATTTGATTTACATTCAACTTCTTAAAATCAGAGCACCTTCATTGGTCAGTAAAGTACCGTGGGGCAATCTTTTCTATTCATGTTCCTGACTGGGCTCGACAAACCCAGGAGCCAGGAAACCACTAGCTCCTAGACTTTTACCTCTGGCTCCTAAATCTTTTAGGATAATCTCCATATATCTACATACAAATACCACTGTCTGACTCCTAAAAGTATGTATTGCTCCTAAATATTCTTACTGGCTCCTAAATTTTAAACATACAAGGTACCTGACTTGTAGAACAAGGATGCAATTATCCTTAATCATTCAGGGGAATAATCTGTGCACAATAAGATTTTCTGATAGATCAGTCAGAAGTATTGATAAGCAGAGATCTCATGGCTTCATGGACAAAGATTTTCTGATAGATCAGTCAGAAGTATTGATAAGCAGAGATCTCATGGCTTCATGGACAAAGTGCAATGATGACCAGATACTATACAGAAAACAAAGACTTTTTAGCACTTATTATAAATGTAATAGTAATCTTTTGGAAATTCATTGTATGTTTTTCCTTCAGTTCTTGCTTTTCTTGGTTAATTCAAGATATACAGGAACCAAAAAACATATTCTGTACATCTAGGTAAATTTGATTTCTTTCAAAAGATGTTTACTGTCCAAAGGATCATCACATGTGGGATTTGTAACATCTTGCTTAGCGTAGTGCCGATGTGCTATTAAAATACTAAAACAAGCACGCTATTTATATGTCAACATGGGTGCGCTATTTATAGACTTATACAGGTGCGCTATTTGTTATGCTAATGTGGACTTGCTATTATTATAATACAGGCACAATATTGATATGTTAACTTGGGTGCGCTATTGTTCTTCCAATACAGGTGAGCTATTTGTTATTTTTACGCGGACGCGCTATTATTATAATATCTCAGGCGTGCTATTGATATGTTAATGCAGGCGCGATATTGTTATTCTTGGCGTCTTATTCCCTTTATAAGGTCCTTCCTGCTTCCTTCCTATCGCCTGTGTATTAGTCTTGTGTTGTGCTTCCTGGGTGTGCTATATTTGTACTTGAATTCTTGTTTTCTCTTAGACTTGCCTCCTCCTGACCTAATTGACTTTAAGATTATTCTTCGGTACCTTTTCTGGGTCTTTTTCTCGGCTGTGGGATTTTCTTCATATCACTCCTCCTGATGCTTTTGTATCCAGTTATTGGCTAGGAAATTGAAATGATAGGTGACATCTCCCTGCAGGCCTGATAGAATTATTCTCTGTGTCCGCTAGGAGAAGGAAAAACACCCCTTTCATTTTAGAGCTTTGCTCCATCCTATATTCTCAGCTCCTCCCTAACTTAGTTACTTTTTTGCCAGTTTCTGAGAAGTCAGAACATATAAAGTACTCTGATGTTCAAATTGTTGATAGAGGTCTTCTAACAGATCTGAGATCCATATGGCCCCTAAGAGTGCCTGCTGGAATTCTGGTGGAAAATATTCTCCCAGTTGGAGATGTCGCAGTGCCCCCCAGGTGAAATGCTCCTTAAAAGAACCTTGGAATTGTGCTTGTTCTTGCTCAGATTAGGCCCTTCTATTGTATGCAGTCTGCAACATTTACGGTAGTTGAAGGTTTTAGCAGGTAGGTAGAGTTATTCCTTGGCCCGGCAGCTATTTGGAGTGTTCTTTAACTTATTTAAGCTCTAGGCTTTAAAGGGACATTAAACACTTTGAGATGGTAATATAAAATGATAAATTGTATATAATAAAACAACTCTGCAATATACTTTCATTATTTATTTTGTCCTCTTTGCCTGTAATTCCATTCTGAAATTGTGAGCTATTCAGTTCCTGTTAGAAATGGAAGTGCAGAACACTGTTAAATGCAGCACAACCATTGGCTGCACACTCTAGTGACCTATTTATAACTGACCCTAATTGGCCACAGCAAAGAAGGTAACACAAGTTACAACATGGCAGTTCCCAGTGTTTTATAGACACTAAAACTTTACACTTTTTTGTTACTTTTTAAACAACTAATGAAACTTTAAAAAATACATCTACATGTTAGTCATGGACTGATATTTTCTTTGAATGCATCATTCTATCTAGCATGTATTTAGTGTTTAATGTCCCTTTAAGGGCAGATATGGGGATCATGTTTGCCTTTCATCTATATTCTTAATATGTAAAAAATAAACCTGTGTATCTCCCTGCTCAGCTCTGTGAAAATTGTGCTTATATCCAAATTGGGGTTACCTGCATTATTGTTGAGTGGTTAATGATCTGTTTCCCCTCCAGGGGGTATATCTGGGAGCTATTCTGAGTTTCCCCAGTATAAGGGAATACATCCACTCTACTGAATATCAGCTTTTGGCTGCTATACCTCCTCCTCCTAAGTGCAGATGTGTAACAGCGGCTGAGGGAATCTTTCCTCACAACCGGCTTTAAATAGGATCTCCTCCTATTTAGTAACCAGTCTAGTGTCGCCATAATCAGGAAAAGGATTTAGGATTCATAATGTTCTTTACATGAGGGTTCAATGTCTGAGTGACAGGGCTCAGTAGAGAAAGGTCCTTTAATTTTAAGATGGAACTTATTCATGTAAAATACTGTATACACTGGAAGTGGAGGATTTGGCTACTGCTATTGCTAAGCCAATAGATAGATTTTTCTAGTCTATCCTAAGCAGCCTGTCTTCTTTCCTATTCCTGAATCTATTACAAAATTGGATTCTAAGAATGGAACAAGCTAGGTGTGCCATGTGTTCTCTCAGCTAAATTTAAAGCTATATAATTTAGAGGTATGAGAAAGTATTCCTAAGGTGGATGGTGCTGTTTCTACCTTGGATAAGTTTGCTATTTTCCCTTTGGAGAACAGTACCTCCTTTTAAGACCCAATGGATAGAAAACAGTAAGAGTTTCAAAGACTTTCTTTTCAACTGGCGGGTTTCTTATTTTGCTGTTATCGTGGCCTGTGTGTCAGTAGCTATGTCAATCTGATGCATTAGTCTCTCTTAGATATCTGCAGAGAGCTGCATCATTGGAAGACATCCAGGACTGTGTTAAAACTGCTAATAGACTAATTAAAACTGCTAATTGTTTTATTGGTGATGCTATCATTGAGAGGATCCATGTGTATGCTAAGAGCGCAAGTACGCTACAATGGCGGTACATAGCAGACATACCTTATGACTTCAATTTTGGTTTGCAGACTCTTTGCTTTTCCCTTTCAGGGTAAGCTTTTGTATGGTGCAGACATGACTGCGAACATATCTCCGGTTACTGGAGGGTAAGGAGCATTCCTACTGCAAGGCAAAAAGTCCATAGGTAAGTGCATGTTATCTGGCCCCTCACGGTCCTTTCATCAGTTCAAATACCAAAAGTCTAACTCCTGGAGACCCAGTTCTGCCTGGACCAAGCTCAAGCAAGCTAAGAAGTCTACTCCTGCTCCAAATGAAGGTGTGTACTTTATGCAGGCTGAGACTTGTGCAAGATCCATTTAGAATCCTTTAGTGTTGGGCATACAGAATCAGTTTCCAATCCAAACCTTCTTTTAGGGGGGGGGGATTTATTTTGTCCTGCTATCTTGCATGGCAGATTTGCAGGGAATGGGACTCATTGTTCCAGTTCCTAGCAAGGACTGATATTATACTCCAACCTGTTTTTAATTCACAGCAATAATTGACTTCATAGGCTTATGCTAAATCTCTAAACACTTCCTACCTTCAAAATGGAAACTTTTGTCACTATTCTTCCTTTAATATAAGAGGGAAAGTTAATGTCTGCAATAGTCGGTTAAAGGATGCTTATATTCACATTCAGATTAACATAAATCATGTGAAGTTCCTCTGTTTTGTCTTTCTTGACAGACACAATCTGTCTCTAGCCCTAACATTAGGTCTGGCCATGGCTCCAACTGTGTTTACCAAAGAGTTTAGACCTTTGATGATGGTGTCTTGGGCTCATGGCATTACAGTAGCTCCTTACCTGTGACAATATCCTCCAGATGAATTCCTTTCAAAAGGCAGTTGATCACACAATCGCCCTTCTACTGATGATACACACGTGACTGGTGCATAAAAGTTCCAAAGAATTATTTCTCTTGTTAAGTGTATCCAGTCCACGGATCATCCATTACTTGTGGGATATTCTCCTTCCCAACAGGAAGTTGCAAGAGGATCACCCACAGCAGAGCTGCTATATAGCTCCTCCCCTCACTGCCATATCCAGTCATTCTCTTGCAACTCTCAACAAAGACGGAGGTAGTAAGAGGAGAGTGGTGTATTATAGTTAGTTTTTTAACTTCAATCAAAAGTTTGTTATTTTTAAATGGTACCGGAGTGTACTGTTTTATCACAGGCAGCATTAGAAGAAGAATCTGCCTGTGATTTCTATGATCTTAGCAGAAGTAACTAAGATCCACTGCCGTTCTCACATATTCTGAGGAGTGAGGTAACTTCAGAGGGGGAATGACGTGCAGGTTTTCCTGTAATAAGGTATGTGCAGTTAACATATTTCTAGGGATGGAATTTGCTAGAAAAATGCTGCTGATACCGGATTAATGTAAGTTAAGCCTAAATGTAGTGATTTAATAGCGACTGGTATCAGGCTTATTAACAGAGATACATACTCTTATAAAAGTGTAATATAAAACGTTTGCTGGCATGTTAATCGTTTTTATATATGTTTGGTGACAAAAATTATTGGGGCCTAGTTTTTTTCCACATGGCTGGCTTGATTTTTTGCCTAGAAACAGTTTCCTGAGTCTTTCCACTGTTGTAATATGAGTGGGAGGGGCCTATTTTAGCGTTTTTTTGCACAGCTAAAATTACAGACAGAGACACTCAGCTTCCTTCTGCATGATACAGGACATCTCTGAAGGGCTCAAAAGGCTTCAAAAGTCGTGTTTGAGGAGGGTAACAACCACAGTAGACCTGTGGCAGTTGTTGTGACTGTGTTTAAAAACGTTTTTGTCATTTATTATTCCGTTTTTGGTATTAAGGGGTTAATCATCCATTTGCAAGTGGGTGCAATGCTCTGCTAACTTGTTACATACACTGTAAAAATTTTGTTAGTGTAACTGCCTTTTTTCACTGTTATTTCAAATTTTGTCAAAATTTGTTTCTCTTAAAGGCACAGTAACGTTTTTTATATTGCTTGTTAACTTGTTTAAAGTGTTTTCCAAGCTTGCTAGTCTCATTGCTAGTCTGTATAAACATGTCTGACACAGAGGAAACTACTTGTTCATTATGTTTAAAAGCCATGGTGGAGCCCCATAGGAGAATGTGTACTAAATGTATTGATTTCACCTTAAACAGTAAAGATCAGTCTTTATCTATAAAAGAATTGTCACCAGAGGGGTCTGTCGAGGGGGAAGTTATGCCGACTAACTCTCCCCACGTGTCGGACCCTTCGCCTTCCGCTCAAGGGACGCACGCTAATATGGCGCCAAGTACATCAGGGACGCCCATAGCGATTACTTTGCAGGACATGGCTGCAATCATGAATAATACCCTGTCAGAGGTATTAGCCAGATTGCCTGAATTGAGAGGCAAGCGCGATAGCTCTGGGGTTAGACGAGATACAGAGCGCGTAGATGCTGTAAGAGCATGTCTGATACTGCGTCACAATATGCAGAACCTGAGGACGAGAGCTTCAGTCTGTGGGTGACGTCTCTGAATCGGGGAGACCTGATTCAGAGATTTCTAATTTTAAATTTAAGCTTGAGAACCTCCGTGTATTGCTTGGGGAGGTATTAGCTGCTCTGAATGACTGTGACACAATTGCAGTACCAGAGAAATTGTGTAGACTGGATAAATACTATGCAGTGCCGGTGAGTACTGATGTTTTTCCAATACCTAAAAGGCTTACAGAAATTATTAGTAAGGAGTGGGATAGACCCGGTGTGCCCTTTTCCCCACCTCCTATATTTAGAAAAATGTTTCCAATAGATGCCACTACACGGGACTTATGGCAGACAGTCCCTCAGGTGTAGGGAGCAGTTTCTATTTTAGCAAAGCGTACCACTATCCCGGTTGAGGACAGTTGTGCTTTTTCAGATCAAATGGATTAAAAATTAGAGGGTTACCTTAAGAAAATGTTTATTCAACAAGGTTTTATTTTACAGCCCCTTGCATGCATTGCGCCTGTCACTGCTGCGGCGGCGTTCTGGTTTGAGGCCCTGGAAGAGGCCATCCATACAGCTCCATTGACTGAAATTATTGACAAGCTTAGAACACTTAAGCTAGCTAACTCATTTGTTTCTGATGCCATTGTTCATTTGACTAAACTAACGGCTAAGAATTCCGGATTCGCCATCCAGGCGCGTAGGGCACTATGGCTTAAATCCTGGTCAGCTGATGTGACTTCAAAGTCTAAATTACTCAACATTCCTTTCAAGGGGCAGACCTTATTCGGGCCTGGTTTGAAAGAAATTATTGCTGACATTACTGGAGGTTAGGGTCATATCCTTCCTCAGGACAGGGCCAAATCAAGGGCCAAACAGTCTAATTTTCGTGCCTTTCGAAATTTCAAGGCAGGTGCAGCATCAACTCCCTCTGCTTCAAAACAAGAGGGAACTTTTGCTCAATCCAAGCAGGCCTGGAAACCTAACCAGTCCTGGAACAAGGGCAAGCAGGCCAGAAAGCCTGCTGCTGCCTCCAAGACAGCATGAAGGAGCGGCCCCCTATCCGACAACGGATCTAGTAGGGGGCAGACTCTCTCTCTTCGCCCAGGCGTGGGCAAGAGATGTTCAGGATCCCTGGGCGTTGGAGATCATATCTCAGGGATATCTTCTGGACTTCAAAGCTTCTCCTCCACAGGGGAGATTTCACCTTTCAAGATTATCTGCAAACCAGATAAAGAAAGAGGCATTCCTAAGCTGCGTGCAAGACCTCCTTGTAATGGGAGTGATCCATCCAGTTCCGCGGACGGAACAAGGACAGGGGTTTTATTCCAATCTGTTTGTGGTTCCCAAAAAAAGAGGCAATCTTCAGACCAATTTTGGATTTAAAGATCCTAAACAAATTCCTCAGAG
Organism: Bombina bombina; assembly: GCF_027579735.1. NCBI lineage: Eukaryota > Metazoa > Chordata > Amphibia > Anura > Bombinatoridae > Bombina > Bombina bombina. The sequence goes on from NC_069499.1 coordinate 1,368,484,888, forward strand.
TTCCATCATTCAAGATGGAAACTATTCGAACCATTTTACCCATGATCCAAGAGGGTCAGTACATGACCACAGTGGACTTAAAGGATGCCTACCTTCACAATCCGATTCACAAGAATCATCATCGGTTCCTGAGGTTTGCCTTTCTAGACAGGCATTACCAGTTTGTAGCTCTTCCATTCGGGTTGGCTACAGCCCCAATAATTTTTACAAAGGTTCTGGGCTCACTTCTGGCGGTTCTAAAACCGCGAGGCATAGCGGTGGCTCCTTACCTAGACGACATCCTGATACAGGCGTCAAGCTTTCAAATTGCCAAGTCTCATACAGAGATAGTTCTGGCATTTCTGAGGTCGCATGGGTGGAAAGTGAACGAAGAAAAGAGTTCTCTATCTCCTCTCACAAGGGTTTCTTTCCTAGGGACTCTAATAGATTCTATAGAAATGAAAATTTACCTGACGGAGTCCAGGTTATCAAAACTTCTAAATGCTTGCCGTGTTCTTCACTCCATTCCGCGCCCCACGGTGGCTCAGTGCATGGAAGTAATCGGCTTAATGGTAGCGGCGATGGACATAGTGCCATTTGCGCGCCTGCATCTCAGACCGCTGCAATTATGCATGCTCAGTCAGTGGAATGGGGATTACACAGATTTGTCCCCTCTACTAAATCTGGATCAGGAAACCAGAGATTCTCTTCTCTGGTGGTTATCTCGGGTCCATCTGTCCAAGGGTATGACCTTTCGCAGACCAGATTGGACCATTGTAACAACAGATGCTAGCCTTCTAGGTTGGGGTGCAGTCTGGAACTCCCTGAAGGCTCAGGGTTCATGGACTCAGGAGGAGAAACTCCTCCCAATAAATATTCTGGAGTTAAGAGCAATATTCAATGCTCTTCTAGCTTGGCCTCAGTTAGCAACACTGAGGTTCATCAGATTTCAGTCGGACAACATCACGACTGTGGCTTACATCAACCATCAAGGGGGAACCAGGAGTTCCCTAGCGATGTCAGAAGTCTCCAAGATAATTCGCTGGGCAGAGACTCACTCTTGCCACCTGTCAGCGATCCATATCCCAGGGGTAGAGAACTGGGAGGCAGATTTTCTAAGTCGTCAGACTTTTCATCCGGGGGAGTGGGAACTCCATCCGGAGGTGTTTGCTCAATTGGTTCTCCGTTGGGGCAAACCAGAACTGGATCTCATGGCGTCTCGCCAGAACGCCAAGCTTCCTTGTTACGGATCCAGGTCCAGGGACCCAGAAGCGGCACTGATAGATGCTCTAGCAGCGCCTTGGTTCTTCAACCTGGCTTATGTGTTTCCACCGTTTCCTCTGCTCCCTCGTCTGATTGCCAAAATCAAACAGGAGAGAGCATCGGTGATATTGATAGCGCCTGCGTGGCCACGCAGGACCTGGTATGCACACCTAGTGGACATGTCATCCTTTCCACCATGGACTCTGCCTCTGAGACAAGACCTTCTAATACAAGGTCCTTTCAATCATCCGAATCTACTTTCTCTGAGACTGACTGCATGGTGATTGAACGCTTGATCCTATCAAAGCGTGGCTTCTCCGAGTCAGTAATTGATACCTTAATACAGGCACGAAAGCCTGTCACCAGGAAAATTTACCACAAGATATGGCCTAAATATCTTCATTGGTGTGAATCCAAGAATTACTCATGGAGTAGGGTTAGGATTCCTAGGATATTGTCCTTCCTCCAAGAGGGTTTGGACAAAGGATTATCAGCTAGTTCTTTAAAAGGACAGATTTCTGCTCTGTCTATTCTTTTACACAAGCGTCTGGCAGAAGTTCCAGACGTTCAGGCATTTTGTCAGGCTTTAGTTAGAATTAAGCCTGTGTTTAAACCTGTTGCTCCTCCATGGAGCTTAAACTTGGTTCTTAAAGTTCTTCAAGGGGTTCTGTTTGAACCCCTTCATTCTATTGATATCAAACTTCTATCATGGAAAGTTCTTTTTTCTGATGGCTATTTCCTCGGCTCGAAGAGTCTCAGAGTTATCTGCCTTACATTGTGATTCTCCTTATCTGATCTTTCATTCAGATAAAGTAGTCCTGCGTACAAAACCTGGGTTTTTACCTAAGGTGGTTTCTAACAAGAATATCAATCAAGAGATTGTTGTTCCATCATTATGTCCTAATCCTTCTTCAAAGAAGGAACGTCTTTTGCATAATCTAGACGTAGTCCGTGCCTTGAAGTTTTACTTACAGGCTACTAATGATTTTGGTCAAACATCTAACCTGTTTGTTGTTTACTCTGGACAGAGGAGAGGTCAAAAGGCCTCGGCAACCTCTCTTTCTTTTTGGCTTCGGAGTATAATCCGTTTAGCCTATGAGACTGCTGGACAGCAGCCCCCTGAAAGGATTACAGCTCATTCTACTAGAGCTGTGGCTTCCACCTGGGCCTTTAAAAATGAGGCTTCTGTTGAACAGATTTGCAAGGCTGCGACTTGGTCTTCGCTTCATACCTTTTCCAAATTTTACAAATTTGATACTTTTGCTTCTTCGGAGGCTGTTTTTGGGAGAAAGGTTCTACAGGCAGTGGTTCCTTCCGTTTAAGTTCCTGCCTTGTCCCTCCCATCATCCGTGTACTTTAGCTTTGGTATTGGTATCCCACAAGTAATGGATGATCCGTGGACTGGATACACTTAACAAGAGAAAACATAATTTATGGTTACCTGATAAATTTATTTCTCTTGTAGTGTATCCAGTCCACGACCCGCCCTGTCCTTTTAAGGCAGGTCTAAATTTTAATTAAACTACAGTCACCACTGCACCCTATGGTTTCTCCTTTCTCGGCTTGTTTCGGTCGAATTACTGGATATGGCAGTGAGGGGAGGAGCTATATAGCAGCTCTGCTGTGGGTGATCCTCTTGCAACTTCCTGTTGGGAAGGAGAATATCCCACAAGTAATGGATGATCCGTGGACTGGATACACTACAAGAGAAATAAATTTATCAGGTAAGCATAAATTAAGTTTTTTTCTTCCATAGACTCTATGACCATGAGACTATCTCTGACACAGGAGCAAGTTGAACACACAATTGGGCTAAAAGATGCTACTCCCAGGTGGTAAACGGGCCATGGAACAAGCCACTGAGCTATTGCGCATTCCTGGCAGACTTCTTCTCTTTCTGTTTATACTTGTATTCTGACCCTGGGGAAAGTCTCCCTAAGGGTGATGGGGGAAGCCAGACGTGGACTCCTTGCTCAATGTTCTTAGAGGGATATGGTTGCACCTCACTGTCAAGGCTGAAACGATTGTCTAGGTTGCCATTTTCCTTGTTCAGAGGGGGATTGCCTGGTATTTTGGTGCTCGACTGACCCTGTTAGGTGGGATCAGACTGATATACTTCAGGAAAGTTTTCCTCTGTGAAAAGCACAATTGTGCTAAAAGAAGCTACTCCCAGGTGGTAACCAGGCCATAGAACAAGCCACTGAGCTGTTGTTCTTTCCTGGCAGACAGCTTCTCTTTCTGTTTATATTAATATTACACAGTCCGTAGTATAATCCAGCACCAAAGTAGTAGAGGTGTGCACACCAAAGGTTACTGCATACCTTAAGAAACACAAAGTCCAAAAAGAGGCAGCACCACTATATGTATCAAAACTTCTTCTTTATTTATTCCATCAACAAGGAGCAGGTAAACACAGCAAGACTATGTTTCAGGTCACAAACACTTAGTCATGTCTAGAATGCAATGTATCTGGTTTCTCAGATGGGTAGAACACAACAATTCTCTGAGCTTGGCTATTGCCATTCGGGGGGATCAGAAATTGTGAGGCAGACTTTCTCAGTTACCATATACTTCATCTAGGAGAATGCCCTCTATATAAGGAAGTGTTTGGCCAGATTGTGAGTTACTGGGGGCTCCCAAAGATATATCTTATGGCCTCTATCTTTAATCACGTTACCCTGCACTTGTGCCAGGGTGTGATCCTCAAGACGATCTGGTAGATGATGTCTTAGTGGTGTGTGGTCCTTCAGGCTGATGGTAGTCTTGTGGACTTTACTGTTTGGATATTGGCTTCTACATATAATCTTGTGGGTTGTCACCATACTTTGAGAAAATACTAAATGTTTGCGTACCTGATGATGAATATCTTTCATGATTGTGATAGTCCACAAGTCCAGGCATTTCTATTATTAAACAACTTGCAGCAAGACTTAGCACTTCTTTCTTCTCACTTTGGTTATTTCCCATGTTTCTAACTTTTATTCTCAACTTGTCCATATGTGGAACTGAGTAGGCTAGGAAAATTCTGTAAATATAGGGTGGCACAATGCTCTATAGTGTACAGGTGTCTTGCTTCATCCTTGCTCATTTAAACTGTGGTTCATAGCAAGTGAAAATAACTAATTATCAGCCTAGTTCTTCACACCAAGGTCTGGGCAGTGTTTTTCAGATAATGTGAACAAAGGAACCTAACTGCTTGACGGCGTAGTTAAAGGATTGGCTTCTGGCTCTGTACGCGTTTTGATTTCTGTTCTTTCCTTATTTTCTTATTCATTGTAAAACACCATGTTACCCTTTTGGTTTGTCTTTCTTTCATTCTTCCTATAGCAGTCTTTACACTTTTTAACAAGTTCTTAAAGTGTGTTTGAATATTAGCCCTCAAGACTTGGAATCATTCCTTTGTGTTCCATATTTACTGTTAGTTTATCAGAAGAAGCAGCATTAAAAATGGCTATTTCTTTCTTCTAAAGGTATTTTTTCATGCTTGGAATGCAAAGGAAAGCACTTAGTAGATTAAAGGGATATGTTACTCAAATGCTAAATCACTTGAAAGCTATGCAGCATATGTGTAAAGTGCTGAGAAGAAAATATCAAATGAACATGTAATAAAGAAAGAAATTTAACCTTAAAATTTCATCAGTAGCTATATCCTAGTCTAAAGGAACTTGAAGCATTCAGTCAGAATGCTTGTTGCACCACTTGCAAGGAAGCACATATCTGGCATGTGTAGGTACACTCACTTAATTTCCCTCCTTATGACATTTACTATGAAATCTTGTGTAATTATGGTGAAGTTCAATGGGATCAAAGCGCAGTTTAAATTCGGCACTGGTGATGCTGATTGGCTGTTATTTATTTTTTCTTTTAACCACACAGATGACAATAAAAAAATAGTAGCTGAAGAATCACTGCTCACATAATTGTGAGGTAATATAGCTTTCTTTTTTACATAAAGATGTTCATGTGATATTTTCCAGTTAGCTTTTACAGATGTCACATCACTTTCAAGTGATTTAGCATATAGTTAACATGTCCACGAGAAATTATTTACAACCTAATTAATATAAAGGTGTATTTTTTTATTAAAAGGATATACCCACACCTTTACTATTAATCTGGTTTGTAAAGAGTCTTGTTTTTTTAAGCATGAAAATCCAAATGTGCGTTCCTCAATCAATACAGCAACACACATTTGAGGTGGAGTAAAAAGTGCAGCAGGCAGTTGAATGTTTAGCTGTTAAGTGCTTACTAATGAAGCAAGGAAGACCTTTTGAGCAAAGTGTTACTTTTATGCGTATAAAGAAGCGCTCTTTACAATTATGCTTAATTGTAATGGGGCATATATGTCTCTTAAAATATATTGCTTTACTAATTCTCCACATTGGCATTCACTTAATTTGTTGTTTCCACCCCGTTTGTCCAAAGCAGTGCGCTTTTGCTAATATTAAACCATAAATTTCACTTAAAATGTCCTGAAGGTACAATAGTTGTACTCGGTACATCATTTCTGTTGTCAAAAATAAATACTGCAATTAAACTACTTCAGTGGATATGTATGGACAGTATATAAAAACAGCAGCTAACTCACCACATGGGGTATGTGGGGTTATCCTCTCTGGTAATGGCATCAAGTTCAGTGCATCTTCTATATTAGAACCCAGATATTTTGCTGCTTTACAATTACGTAAGAATCATGCATGAGCACAAACGCCTCATAGGACTTTTACCCAACTACTGAGAGCCCTCTGGGTCTTTAATCCTCAAATACTATAATTCATATCAAGTACAAACCCAGACTGGCTTAGCAAAAGCAGTACTTTATATGGATTACTGTTTTTGCTAATCTTCTAGATTAAATGATCCAATTCTATGGCAACAATACACAGCAATGCTACTGTAATCTGTTTTGTTGTGGAATGCATGTGTACTGCCTATTAAATTATGAGAGCATGTTCTCTGCTTTTTCAGTAAGGTGATTTTTTTGGTGATAACCTCCTCCTTTTGTTTATGTCAGTTATGACAGCTTTCCCAACCTGCAGAGGGATCTGTTTGACCTTCCTCAAGATTTGCTGACAGCTCCTCCAAGCCAATCTAAAAGCAGCGCTCCAAGCAGCCCAGCCCCACGCCGGACCAAGCAGGTTTTTTTTTTTACTAACAGTGCTATTTTATGATATAAGGAAGGACTTGCCTAAATGAGGAAAAATCTCTATAGTTTGACTCACATTATCAACAGTAAAATATATGGATAATCTATTATGTGGAGATTTTCAGAGCATCACACAGTGTACAACACCTGACATGTTGGGGGAGGTGGAGGAAGTAGGGCTAATATCCTTACTTTCTAGGTCAGGATTGTTCAGATATAAGGACTTTGGCCATGGGTCAGGCTCCCCTGATATTCTCATTACCCCTTACAAAATACCTTGTGCCTTAAACTTCACCACACTATACAAGAACATTATGCTATGCCATATTAAAAGTACAACTTCCAGGGTTTCCTTTATATTTAAACATATAGCTATGAGCATTTACCCCTATCTAATAGAGACAGGGTGGATTTGATTTAAATCACAATTTAATCACGTTGTAAGACTCAATTTAAATCATGGTGTTATTTTTTGTTTTTTTAAAAATTTCATTTTTAGAATAATATCTTTTCAGATTATGTTTTCAGTTATATCAGACAATTACTGATTTGGTTATATATCAAAAGAAATACATAGACAGATCATTAAAATGAATGAAATTATTGGGAGGTGAACTAGCTCTAGTTTAATAGGTTATAGGTTAATTATTCACATTTTATCAACTTTTCAGGTGTACATCATTTGAAGGAGAAAAATAATAACAATTTTAAATAGTTTTATTTAACTAAAATAATAACATTAAGGGCTAGATTTATCAAGTTGTGGCGGACAGGAGCGCATATACACACCCCTGTCCGCCTCTGGCGGCCGAATTTCCCACGGAGGAATTTACCATTGCACACGAGCGCTATTTTGCGTTCGCGTGCAATCCCGCCCCCTGCCCGCGCGTGATTGGCTGTGTGCGCGGGCAGGGGGCGGGATTGCACGGAGATTGAATTTCGCCACCTTAGAGGTGGCGAAAGGTTAGGAAAACAGCGGTCTGATGACCGCTGCTTGTTAAATACGGCAAGCAGGTTCTCTTGTGAGAACCTGCTGGCGATAAATCCACCCCTATATTCTTTTTGTTCTGCTTACTCCAAAAAATCTTCTATTCATTGAACTTCTTGAAACTTTATAAGAAGAAGATGATTCTGTGTACAGAGATTTGCAGGGAGCAGATATCCATTGTTGAAAAGCATGCATAGGTATTTCTAATGGTAGTGAGTCCACGATCCTTACTGTTGGGAATTACATCAACTGACCACTAGAAGGAGGCAGAGACACCCTACACCATAGTATCCTTCCTACTTCCCCTACCCTCCCAGTAGTTCTTTGCCTCGTCTAGGAGATGGCAAGGATTGAGGTGTTCTTTAATTTATAATCCTTTTTATCTGTTTTACCCTCAATGGATAGTTCTTGGAAGAGAGGGTTAGGAGGGTATGGAGGGGGCTTTATGGCTCTATTTCTAATGCTCACAGAGTTTCTGAGTTATCAGCTTTGTCCTGTAATCCGCCTTATTTGATGTTTTATCAGGATAAGGCTGTTCTACCGACTAAGTATGGTTTTCTCCCAATGTGGTGTCGTCAGATAACATTAATGAGGAAATAGTTGTTCCTTCTCTATGTCCTCACCCTAGTTCTTCTAAGTAGTGATTGTTGCACAATCTGGATGTCTTTATGGCTCTGAAGTTTTATCTTCAGGCAACCAAGGCTTTTCATCAGTCTAGTTAATTCTGGTAAGCGTAAGAGCCAAACGGGTATTGCGTTTGCTTTGGCATTCTGGTTGAAAAGCATGATTCGTTCAGCTTACTTGGAGGCGGGGCAGCAAGCGCCTGTAAGAATTAATGCTCATTCTACTCATTCTGTGTCTACTTCTTAGGCTTTTAATGAGGCCTCTGTGGAACAGATCTGCAAGGCTGCTACTTGGTCTTTGTTGCATACCTTTACAAAATTTTATCATATTGATGTTTTTTCTTCTGCGGAGGCTGCCTTAGGAAGAAAAGTTCTCCAGGCAGTCGTTTCTAGCAAATAAGAGGCCTGCCATTTCTTTTTTCCCGCCCGATTTTCATGGACTCCAGAGCTTGGGTATTGATTCCCAAGAGTAAAGATTGTGGACTCTCACTACCATTAGAAAGAAAACAAAATGTATTCTTATGTGATATATTATCTTCTTTCTTGGTAGTGAGAGTCCACAAACCCACCCATTTTTACATGTTTTGTTGTTTTTCCTATCCTCGGCTATATGTACTACTGGGAGGGCAGGGAAAGTAGGAGGGATACTTAAAGCTCTGGGATAGGGTGTATTTGCCTCCTCCTGATGGCCAGGTGATGTAATTCCCAACATTAAGGATCGTGGAATTTATCAGGTAAAAATAAATTTTGTTTCCTGAGTTCCCCACATTAGCAACATACTATACAGTAGCAGTGTTTTCCATAGTAAATTTTGCCAGCCAGGTGGCATTATGAAGTAGTCGGGTGGGGACAGTGTAATATTTTCTAATATGATATAATTTTCAGCTATCCAAAGCACAAATTAATTGCATTATTTACTATTAATGTATTTAATGCTAGTTTGTGCAATAAAAAAATAAAAATTTTAATACTGGCTAATTTTAGCTTAAAATTTGCTAAATTTTTAGTCAGGTGGTCAGTAAAATCAGCCAGGTAGTGCACCCACTAAAAGGTTCTGGGAAGAACACTGCAATAGTGATAAGATAGGTAATACTTGACCAATTTGTTCTTATATACATCTAAAAGGGCTTCTTTGGCGATTTCAGAGTGTATTTCACATGCACAACTGAATAGAATTAGTTTACATTTTTTGGAATACTTTCAAATATGTCAAAAGGGCAAGTTTTGCACGTTATCAAGTACCTTTAGCAATTCAAAAAGTGCAAAAAAAGCTGTTGGAAAGTATTAAGAAAATCGATTATGAGAAAGTGATGTTTTTTTTGTAAAAAATAGGGCCTAACAATAAAGTTAGATAAAGTCACAAAAGCAATAGAAGATTAAGATTGATTGAACTTGAAAAGTACCTCTTGGTGGCAAAAGTCTAAAAAAAATGCAGCTGATAGATTGTGATTGAGGCCAACATGTGTGTACATGTTTATGTCTATTAATTTTCATGCTGAGGTGGGAGGAAAGCATATTTCTCCAAAAAGTAGAAAATATTTAGAAGCCGCTCAATGAAAATATAGTATTATATAAAAACTCGTGAATGATTTGGCTATATCTGGTCTACATAGCTCATTGACTTTGTGATAGTTTACTTTTTAAGGCATAAGATGTATCTGTATGTAAGAAAATAACTAGATATAATTTGCTCACAACCTTCTTTAAGTACTAGAGACACTTTTTCTGCTTTTAAATTAACAGGAGATCAAATCAGCTCAGAAGGTGGCCCAGAAATATTCCTCTATGCCTGACATGTGGGCAAAATGTTTGCTTGGGCACTGCTATGGTCTTTGGTTCATCTACCTACCCACATTTGTGCGTGCTACAACTTGCAAGGTTCAAGCCCTACAGACAGCCTATGATGCTCTTAAACAGATGGAGACGAAGAAGGTGGTGCTACCTGATGAGGTGAGCTGGCAAAAGGGCTAATGTCTTGCTCTGCCGGACAAGAAAGCAGATACAGTTAAAAATGTACAGCCCCTGGGATGCCTCTTGAAGTTACTTTTATCTGCATGTCTAACACAAGACGTTCACAATCCCCTTTTCTTTTACACTCTCATAGTGCTTTGCTTAATTAATTTTGTGGTATAGATCTCATTCCTGGATGAAATAGACAGTTCTCAGGAATCCTGTTCTGCTTATATCTCTCTGCCTCATGTAAGCTTCAGTTGAAAACTTGCAGGAAAATATGTATAAAATTGAGGGAAAAAATATTCTTTTATTAATTTATTTTCCTTTTTAATACAGGGAGAGTCCACAGCTGCATTTCTTACTTGTGGGAAATACTGAACCTGGCCACCAGGAGGAGGCAAAGACACCCCAGCCAAAGGCTTAAATACCTCCCCCACTTCCCTCATCCCCCAGTCACTCTTTGCCTTTTCGTGACAGGGGGTTGGCAGAGAAGTATCAGAAGATTTCGGAGTAGTTCCTTATGGAGGGTAGTACCCTTCGAGATGGGACTGGAGTTTTAAGTAGTCTTATCAGCCTCTCAGTGAGAGCATTGATGAAAGTTAGTCTGGAGATGCAGGGAGAGTCTTTCTGCGAAACCATCCAGACTCATATTAACAGCTCCTAAGCCATCAGCGTTGACGAGTTTCACTGCCTGCTTTTCTTCACTCAAGTCCATGTCAGAAGCGCTGCTACAATCTTTAAAACTTGAAGGACCATGTTTCTGTTCCACATTTGAGAGTGCAACATTTTCTTTTGGGTTCTACTACTTTGGAGCTAAGGGGTTTGGCTCTATATTTGTTTGCACCCACCTTATTGTCCACTGGACATTTATACATTTCTCCAACATAGGTGTGTCCGGTCCACGGCGTCATCCTTACTTGTGGGATATTCTCTTCCCCAACAGGAAATGGCAAAGAGCCCAGCAAAGCTGGTCACATGATCCCTCCTAGGCTCCGCCTACCCCAGTCATTCTCTTTGCCGTTGTACAGGCAACATCTCCACGGAGATGGCTTAGAGTTTTTTAGTGTTTAACTGTAGTTTTTCATTATTCAATCAAGAGTTTGTTATTTTAAAATAGTGCTGGTACGTACTATTTACTCAGAAACAGAAAAGAGATGAAGAATTCTGTTTGTATGAGGAAAATGATTTTAGCAACCGTAACTAAAATCCATGGCTGTTCCACACAGGACTGTTGAGAGCAATTAACTTCAGTTGGGGGAACAGTTTGCAGTCTCTTGCTGCTTGAGGTATGACACATTCTAACAAGACGATGTAATGCTGGAAGCTGTCATTTTCCCTATGGGATCCGGTAAGCCATGTTTATTACGATTGTAAATAAGGGCTTCACAAGGGCTTATTTAAACTGTAGACTTTTTTTGGGCTAAATCGATTGATATTAACACTTATTTAGCCTTGAGGAATCATTTATTCTGGGTATTTTGATTTAATAATATCGGCAGGCACTGTTTTAGACACCTTATTCTTTAGGGGCTTTCCCAAAGCATAGGCAGAGTCTCATTTTCGCGCCGGTGTTGCGCACTTGTTTTTGAGAGGCATGGCATGCAGTCGCATGTGAGAGGAGCTCTGATACTTATAAAAGACTTCTGAAGGCGTCATTTGGTATCGTATTCCCCTTTGGGTTTGGTTGGGTCTCAGCAAAGCAGATACCAGGGACTGTAAAGGGGTTTAAAACTTAAAACGGCTCCGGTTCCGTTATTTTAAGGGTTAAAGCTTCCAAAATTGGTGTGCAATATTTTCAAGGCTTTAAGACGCTGTGGTGAAAATTTGGTGAATTTTGAACAATTCCTTCATGTTTTTTCGCAATTGCAGTAATAAAGTGTGTTCAGTTTAAAATTTAAAGTGACAGTAACGGTTTTATTTTAAAACGTTTTTTGTACTTTCTGATCAAGTTTATGCCTGTTTAACATGTCTGAACTACCAGATAGACTGTGTTCTGAATGTGGGGAAGCCAGAATTCCTATTCATTTAAATAAATGTGATTTATGTGATAATGACAATGATGCCCAAGATGATTCCTCAAGTGAGGGGAGTAAGCATGGTACTGCATCATTCCCTCCTTCGTCTACACGAGTCTTGCCCACTCAGGAGGCCCCTAGTACATCTAGCGCGCCAATACTCCTTACTATGCAACAATTAACGGCTGTAATGGATAATTCTGTCAAAAACATTTTAGCCAAAATGAACCCTTGTCAGCGTAAGCGTGGCTGCTCTGTTTTAGTTACTGAAGAGCATGACGACGCTGATATTAATATCTCTGAAGGGCCCCTAACCCAATCTGAGGGGGCCAGGGAGGTTTTGTCTGAGGGAGAAATTACTGATTTAGGGAACATTTCTCAGCAGGCTGAATCTGATGTGATTACATTTAAATTTAAATTGGAACATCTCCGCATTTTGCTTAAGGAGGTATTATCCACTCTGGATGATTGTGAAAATTTAGTCATCCCAGAGAAACTATGTAAAATGGACAAGTTCCTAGAGGTGCCGGGGCTCCCAGAAGCTTTTCCTATACCCAAGCGGGTGGCGGACATTGTTAATAAAGAATGGGAAAGGCCCGGTATTCCTTTCGTCCCTCCCCCCATATTTAAAAAATTGTTTCCTATGGTCGACCCCAGAAAGGACTTATGGCAGTCAGTCCCCAAGGTCGAGGGAGCGGTTTCTACTTTAAACAAACGCACCACTATTCCCATAGAGGATAGTTGTGCTTTCAAAGATCCTATGGATAAAAAATTAGAAGGTTTGCTTAAAAAGATGTTTGTTCAGCAGGGTTACCTTCTACAACCCATTTCATGCATTGTCCCTGTCACTACAGCCGCATATTTCTGGTTTGATGAACTGCTTAAGGTGCTCGATAGTGACTCTCCTCCTTATGAGGAGATTATGGACAGAATCAATGCTCTCAAATTGGCTAATTCTTTCACTCTAGACGCCTCTTTGCAATTGGCTAAGTTAGCGGCTAAGAACTCTGGGTTTGCTATTGTGGCGCGCAGAGCGCTTTGGTTGAAATCTTGGTCGGCTGATGCGTCTTCCAAGAACAAGCTACTAAACATTCCTTTCAAGGGGAAAACGCTGTTTGGTCCTGACTTGAAAGAGATTATCTCTGATATCACTGGGGGTAAGGGCCACGCCCTTCCTCAGGATCGGCCCTTCAAGGCAAAAAATAGACCTAATTTTCGTCCCTTTCGTAAAAACGGACCAGCCCAAGGTGTTACGTCCTCTAAGCAAGAGGGTAATACTTCTCAGGCCAAGCCAGCTTGGAGACCAATGCAAGGCTGGAACAAGGGAAAGCAGGCCAAGAAACCTGCCACTGCTACCAAGACAGCATGAAATATTGGCCCCCGATCCGGGACCGGATCTGGTGGGGGGCAGACTCTCTCTCTTCGCTCAGGCTTGGGCAAGAGATGTTCTGGATCCTTGGGCGCTAGAAATAGTCTCCCAGGGTTATCTTCTGGAATTCAAGGGACTTCCCCCAAGGGGGAGGTTCCACAAGTCGCAGTTGTCTTCAGACCACATAAAAAGACAGGCGTTCTTACATTGTGTAGAAGACCTGTTAAAAATGGGAGTGATTCATCCTGTTCCATTAAGAGAACAAGGGATGGGGTTCTACTCCAATCTGTTCATAGTTCCCAAAAAAGAGGGAACGTTCAGACCAATCCTAGATCTCAAGATCTTAAACAAATTTCTCAAGGTCCCATCGTTCAAGATGGAAACCATTCGAACTATCCTTCCTTCCATCCAGGAAGGTCAATTTATGACCACGGTGGATTTAAAGGATGCGTATCTACATATTCCTATCCACAAGGAACATCATCGGTTCCTAAGGTTTGCATTCCTGGACAAACATTACCAGTTCGTGGCGCTTCCTTTCGGATTAGCCACGGCTCCAAGGATTTTCACAAAGGTACTAGGGTCCCTTCTAGCGGTGCTAAGACCAAGGGGCATTGCAGTAGTACCTTACCTGGACGACATTCTGATTCAAGCGTCGTCCCTTCCTCAAGCAAAGGCTCACACGGACATTGTCCTGGCCTTTCTCAGATCTCACGGCTGGAAAGTGAACGTGGAAAAGAGTTCTCTATCCCCGTCAACAAGGGTTCCCTTCTTGGGAACAATTATAGACTCCTTAGAAATGAGGATCTTTCTAACAGAGGCCAGAAAAACAAAGCTTCTGGACTCTTGTCGGATACTTCATTCCGTTCCTCTTCCTTCCATAGCTCAGTGCATGGAAGTGATCGGGTTGATGGTGGCGGCGATGGACATAGTTCCTTTTGCGCGCATTCATCTAAGACCATTACAACTGTGCATGCTCAGTCAGTGGAATGGGGACTATACAGACTTGTCTCCGAAGATACAAGTAAATCAGAGGACCAGAGACTCACTCCGTTGGTGGCTGTCCCTGGACAATCTGTCTCAAGGGATGATGTTCCACAGACCAGAGTGGGTCATTGTCACGACCGACGCCAGTCTGATAGGCTGGGGCGCGGTCTGGGGATCCCTGAAAGCTCAGGGTCTTTGGTCTCGGGAAGAATCTCTTCTACCGATAAATATTCTGGAACTGAGAGCGATATTCAATGCGCTCCAGGCCTGGCCCCAGCTTGCGAGGACCAGGTTCATACGGTTTCAATCAGACAACATGACGACTGTTGCGTACATCAACCATCAGGGGGGAACAAGGAGTTCCCTAGCGATGGAAGAAGTAACCAAAATTATTCTTTGGGCGGAGTCTCACTCCTGCCACCTGTCTGCTATCCACATCCCAGGAGTGGAAAATTGGGAAGCGGATTTTCTGAGTCGTCAGACATTGCATCCGGGGGAGTGGGAACTCCATCCGGAAATCTTTGCCCAAGTCACTCACCTGTGGGGCATTCCAGACATGGATCTGATGGCCTCTCGTCAGAACTTCAAAGTTCCTTGCTACGGGGCCAGATCCAGGGATCCCAAGGCGGCTCTAGTGGATGCACTAGTAGCACCTTGGACCTTCAAACTAGCTTATGTGTTCCCGCCGTTTCCTCTCATCCCCAGGCTGATAGCCAGGATCAAGCAGGAGAGGGCGTCGGTGATCTTGATAGCTCCTGCGTGGCCACGCAGGACTTGGTATGCAGATCTGGTGAATATGTCATCGGCTCCACCTTGGAAGCTACCTTTGAGACGAGACCTTCTTGTTCAGGGTCCGTTCGAACATCCGAATCTGGTTTCACTCCAGCTGACTGCTTGGAGATTGAACGCTTGATTTTATCGAAGCGAGGATTCTCAGATTCTGTGATCGATACTCTTGTTCAGGCCAGAAAGCCTGTGACTAGAAAGATTTACCACAAAATTTGGAAAAAATATATCTGTTGGTGTGAATCTAAAGGATTCCCTTGGGACAAGGTTAAGATTCCTAGGATTCTATCCTTCCTTCAAGAAGGATTGGAAAAAGGATTATCTGCAAGTTCCCTGAAGGGACAGATTTCTGCCTTGTCGGTATTACTTCACAAAAAGCTGGCAGCTGTGCCAGATGTTCAAGCCTTTGTTCAGGCTCTGGTTAGAATCAAGCCTGTTTACAAACCTTTGACTCCTCCTTGGAGTCTCAATTTAGTTCTTTCAGTTCTTCAGGGGGTTCCGTTTGAACCCTTACATTCCGTTGATATTAAGTTATTATCTTGGAAAGTTTTGTTTTTAGTTGCGATTTCTTCTGCTAGAAGAGTCTCAGAATTATCTGCTCTGCAGTGTTCTCCTCCTTATCTGGTGTTCCATGCAGATAAGGTGGTTTTACGTACTAAACCTGGTTTTCTTCCAAAAGTTGTTTCTAACAAAAACATTAACCAGGAGATTATCGTACCTTCTCTGTGTCCAAAACCAGTTTCAAAGAAGGAACGTTTGTTGCACAATTTGGATGTTGTTCGCGCTCTAAAATTCTATTTAGATGCTACAAAGGATTTTAGACAAACATCTTCCTTGTTTGTTGTTTATTCAGGTAAAAGGAGAGGTCAAAAAGCAACTTCTACCTCTCTCTCTTTTTGGATTAAAAGCATCATCAGATTGGCTTACGAGACTGCCGGACGGCAGCCTCCCGAAAGAATCACAGCTCATTCCACTAGGGCTGTGGCTTCCACATGGGCCTTCAAGGACGAGGCTTCTGTTGATCAGATATGTAGGGCAGCGACTTGGTCTTCACTGCACACTTTTACCAAATTTTACAAGTTTGATACTTTTGCTTCTTCTGAGGCTATTTTTGGGAGAAAGGTTTTGCAAGCCGTGGTGCCTTCCATTTAGGTGACCTGATTTGCTCCCTCCCTTCATCCGTGTCCTAAAGCTTTGGTATTGGTTCCCACAAGTAAGGATGACGCCGTGGACCGGACACACCTATGTTGGAGAAAACAGAATTTATGTTTACCTGATAAATTTCTTTCTCCAACGGTGTGTCCGGTCCACGGCCCGCCCTGGTTTTTTTTTTTTAATCAGGTCTGATATTTTATTTTCTTTAACTACAGTCACCACGGTACCATATGGTTTCTCCTATGCAAATATTCCTCCTTAACGTCGGTCGAATGACTGGGGTAGGCGGAGCCTAGGAGGGATCATGTGACCAGCTTTGCTGGGCTCTTTGCCATTTCCTGTTGGGGAAGAGAATATCCCACAAGTAAGGATGACGCCGTGGACCGGACACACCGTTGGAGAAAGAAATTTATCAGGTAAACATAAATTCTGTTTTTTTTGTAGATTCTGGTAAGGATCGTTTTAATTTTTACACATGTTTCAAACGCTAGAAGACAGGGTCACAGTATGGCTCCTTTTATCTATATGGAATCAAGGGTTAATATCTCCTGAGGGGGATTATGAACAGTTTGGTTTAATCATATATGCTTTATTTGATTTTATGCTGCTTTATGTGTAAGATGTTTATGGGTTCATAGGCTGAGATGGAACATACAGGTTTCACTTTCACTTTGAAGGTTGCGCAGCTTAAAAGCTTGGCGTGCTTTTTCTCATAGCAGGGATGGTCCTGCATTGCGCACCATGTGACCGGAATGGTCGTACCGGAGAGGAGTTTTATCTCTGTTCTGTCTGGGTCATAGGAGGTGGTGAGTGCCCCACCAATTGGGGGTATAAAGGTGCAATTTTTTAATTTAAAATAAAGTTTGTTTTTTCTGTAGTCCTCCGCATATCGTACTTTATCTATGGAGGATTCTGATTCATTAGAGAGTCTATTTCAAAGAGTAATGCCTGTTTTTTTATTGTGAGGGAGCGCTGGAATATCCACCCTCTCAATTATGTTCCATATGCCTTTTGATTAGGGGATTATATCAAATAAGGTTGACATGTTTGATACCACTGAGCCGCCCACCTCTGAGGAGTCCTCATCCAGTGAGGTGCACACCCTACATGCATCTTTTTATACACATGCAGCTTCCCATTGCACTGCTAATCCTCCATCTGGAGGGGGCCTTTTTTTCACCAGACGTTACTGCACAGTTTCATACAGCGGTGTCTGCAGGCCACTAGTGCTTTTCCTTTGCACTGCTAAGCGCAAGCGAAAGGTTAAATCTTGCACTCCAGATGGGTTATCCGAGGGTGAGGTTCTCTCTGAAACTTCAGAGTATAACCTTTCTTTGTTGGAGTCTGCTGCCTATAATCCTCTGCCTGTGGGGGATCCAGTTTTTAGATTTAGGACAGAACGTTTACGCTTTCTACTAAAGGAGGTTTTGACTACATTAGAGGTTTCAAAGGCCGAGCTGCTGGGTCCTAAATTTGATGGCAGTCATTATTAAGGAAGAGTGGGACAGGATTAGATTCCTCTTCCCCCGTCGTTTGCTTTTTAAGGATCCTGGTTCCGGGCTCTCTATGAGGGTGGATTTTCTTTTTCCCATCCCTATTTGGTTGGCGCTATATTTACACTTGCCACAAGTAATACTAGCCTGTGTGAGGATAGTTCGTCGTTCATAGAGCCGCTGGATATAAGGATGGAAACTCTGTTAAAGAGGGTGTTTCAACCTAGGGGATATTTTATTTTACTGGCTGCACTTGTCACTGCAGTTGCTGGAGCAGCTACCTTTTGGTGCGTCTCCTTCTCGAAATTGATCGAGGTGGAGGGTTCCCTCGACATTTTTCAATAAAGAATGACAGATATAACTTCTAAGTCTAGTCTATTTCCCTCTCCTTTAAGGGAGGGACAAAGTTCGTATTTTCGTTCCTTTAGTTCTGATAAAAGCCCAGCGTCAGAGGCCTCCGCTAAGCCAGAGCGAACCAAGAGTTCTTGGAAGCCGGTCCTGGAATAGATCCAAGCAGAGCAAGAAGCCCGTTGAGACTAAGTCTGCATGAAGGGACAGCCCCCGGTCCTATTTTGGATCGTGTAGGGGGCAGACGGTCGCTCTTTAAGAGGCTTGGTTCAGGGACATGCAGGATCCTTGGGTCCTGGAGGTCATAGCTCAGGATTACAAGATAGGTTCAAATCTCATCCACCCAAGTGCAGATTCATCCTCTCAACCTGTCTTCAAGACTAGGAAAGAGGGAAGCCTTTCTGGGGTGCATAAGGGATCTGTCCTCCTTTGGAGTAATTTGTACCTATCGCAGAGGTTTGTGATACTATTCAAACATTTTCGTGGTCTCAAAGATGGAGGGAACATAGTACTTAAACAAATTTCTAAATGTCCCCTCGTCAAGATGGGGATAATAAGGTCCATCCTTCACTTAATTCAGGAAGGGCAGTTTATGACCACTATAGATCTAAAGTAGGCATTCCTTCACATTCCAATCCACATGGAACACTTCCAGTTCTTCAGGTTTACGTTCCTGGACCAGCACTTCCAGTTCATTGCACTTCCATTTGGTCCATCTACTGCTCCAAGAATTTTTACAAAGGTTCTAGGGGCTCTTCTAGCAGTCGCCACAACCCGGGGTGTAGCAGTAGCTCCCTACTTGGATGATATTATGGTACAAGCACCATCGTTCCGTCTGGCGGAAGACCATTCGGAATCTCTCCTCTGTCTTTTTCGATCCCATTGAGGGAAGATAAATAGAGAAAAGAGTTCTTATTCCAGGCACCAGGATGGAATTCCTGGGCATGATAATAGAAGAGAAGTTGCGAGCTAGCTTCAACATATCTTGCCCTTCAGACTTCCTTAAAGGGACGCTAAACCCAATTTCTCTTGTGTATCCAGTCCACGGATCATCCATTACTTGTGGGATATTCTCCTTCCCAACAGGAAGTTGCAAGAGGATCACCCACAGCAGAGCTGCTATATAGCTCCTCCCCTAACTGTCCATATCCAGTCATTCTCTTGCAAGCCTCAACCAAGATGGAGGTCGTAAGAGGAGTGTGGTGTTTTATACTTAGTTTATTCTTCAATCAAAAGTTTGTTATTTTTAAATGGTGCCGGAGTGTACTGTTTCTCAGGCAGTATTTAGAAGAAGAATCTGCCTGCGTTTTCTATGATCTTAGCAGAAGTAACTAAGATCCATGGCTGTTCTCACATATTCTGAGGAGTGAGGTAGCTTCAGAGAGGGAATGGCGTGCAGGTTTTCCTGCAATAAGGTATGTGCAGTTAATATTTTTCTAGGGATGGAATTTTCTAGAAAATGCTGCTGATACCGAACTAATGTAAGTAAAGCCTTAAATACAGTTATAGCGACTGGTATCAGGCTTATTAATAGAGATACATACTCTTATAAAAATGTAATATAAAACGTTTGCTGGCATGTTTAATCGTTTTTATATGTATTTGGTGATGAAACTTATTGGGGCCTAGTTTTTTTCCACATGGCTGGCTTGAATTTTGCCTAGTAACAGTTTCCTTAGGCTTTCCACTGTTGTAATATGAGTGGGAGGGGCCTTTTTTAGTGCTTTTCTGTGCAGATAAAAATACTGACAGAGACATTCAGCTTCCCTCTGCATGATCCAGGACATCTCTGGAGGGCTCAAAAGGCTTCAAAGTCGTTTTTGAGGGAGGTAAAAAGCCACAGTAGAGCTGTGGCAGTTGTTGTGAGTGTTTGAAAAAACAAAAAACAAAAAAAAACGTTTTTGTCTTTTATTATTCAGTTTTGGGTACTAAGGGGTTAATCATCCATTTGCAAGTGGGTGCAATGCTCTGCTAACTTGTTACATACACTGTAAAAATTTTGTTAGTGTAACTGCCTTTTTTCACTGTTATTTCAAATTTTGACAAAATTTGTGTTTCTTAAAGGTGCAGTAACGTTTTTTATATTGCTTGTTAACTTGTTTAAAGTGTTTTCCAAGCTTGCTAGTCTGATTGCTAGTCTGTTTAAACATGTCTGACACAGAGGAAACTACTTGTTCATTATGTTTGAAAGCCATGGTGGAGCCCCATAGGAGAATGTGTACTAAATGTATTGATTTCACCTTAAACAGTAAAGATCAGTCTTTAACTATAAAATAAATATCACCAGAAGATTCTGACGAGGGGGAAGTTATGCCGACTAACTCTCCCCACGTGTCAGACCCTTCGCCTCCCGCTCAGGGGATGCACGCTAATATGGCGCAAATTACATCAGGGACGCCCATAGCGATTACCTTGCAGGACATGGCTGCAATCATGAATAATACCCTGTCAGAGGTATTATCCAGGTTGCCTGAATTAAGAGGCAAGCGCGATTGCTCTGGGGTTAGGAGAAATACAGGGTGCGCAGATGCTGTAAGGGCCATGTCTGATACTGCGTCACAATATGCAGATCATGAGGACGGAGAGCTTCAGTCTGTGGGTGACATCCCTGATTCGGGGAAACCTGATTCAGAGATTTCTAATTTTAAATTTAAGCTTGAGAACCTCCGTGTGTTGCTTGGGGAGGTATTAGCTGCTCTGAATGACTGTAACACAGTTGCAGTACCAGAGAAATTGTGTAGGCTGGATAAATCCTATGCGGTACCGGTGTGTACTGATGTTTTTCCTATACCTAAAAGGCTTACAGAAATTATTAGCAAGGAGTGGGATAGACCGGTGTGCCATTTTCCCCACCTCCTATATTTAGAAAAATGTTTCCAATAGACGCCACTACACGGGACTTATGGCAGACGGTCCCTAAGGTGGAGGGAGCAGTTTCTACTTTAGCAAAGCGTACTACTATCCCGGTTGAGGACAGTTGTGCTTTTTCAGATCCAATGGATAAAAAATTGGAGGGTTACCTTAAGAAAATGTTTATCCAACAAGGTTTTATTTTACAGCCCCTTGCATGCATTGCGCCTGTCACGGCCGCGGCGGCATTCTGGTTTGAGGCCCTGGAAGAGGCCATCCATACAGCTCCATTGACTGAAATTATTGACAAGCTTAGAACACTTAAGCTAGCTAACTCATTTGTTTCTGATGCCATTGTTCATTTGACTAAACTAACGGCTAAGAATTCCGGATTCGCCATCCAAGCGCGTAGGGCGCTATGGCTTAAATCCTGGTCAGCTGACGTGACTTCGAAGTCTAAATTACTCAACATTCCTTTCAAGGGGCAGACCTTATTCGGGCCTGGTTTGAAGGAAATTATTGCTGACATTACTGGAGGTAAGGGTCACACCCTTCCTCAGGACAGGGCCAAAGCAAAGGCCAAACAGTCTAATTTTCGTGCCTTTCGAAATTTCAAGGCAGGTGCAGCATCAACTTCCTCCGCTTCAAAACATGAGGGAACTTTTGCTCAATCTAAGCAGGCCTGGAAACCTAACCAGTCCTGGAACAAAGGCAAGCAGGCCAGAAAGCCTGCTGCTGCCTCTAAGACAGCATGAAGTAACGGCCCCCTATCCGGCGACGGATCTAGTAGGGGGCAGACTTTTTCTCTTCGCCCAGGCGTGGGCAAGAGATGTTCAGGATCCCTGGGCGTTGGAGATCATATCTCAGGGATATCTTCTGGACTTCAAAGCTTCCCCTCCACAAGGGAGATTTCATCTTTCAATGCTATCTGCAAATCAGATAAAGAAAGAGGCATTCCTACACTGTGTGCAAGACCTCCTAGTTATGGGAGTGATCCATCCAGTTCCGCCGACGGAACAAGGACAGGGTTTTTATTCAAATCTGTTTGTGGTTCCCAAAAAAGAGGGAACCTTCAGACCAATTTTGGATCTAAAGATCTTAAACAAATTCCTCAGAGTTCCATCTTTCAAAATGGTAACTATTCGGACCATCCTACCCATGATCCAAGAAGGTCAGTACATGACCACAGTGGACTTAAAGGATGCCTACCTTCACATACCGATTCACAAATATCATCATCGGTTTTTAAGGTTTGCCTTTCTAGACAGGCATTACCAATTTGTAGCTCTTCCCTTCGTGTTGGCTACAGCCCCAAGAATCTTTACAAAGGTTCTGGGCTCACTTCTGGCGGTTCTAAGACCGCGAGGCATAGCGGTGGCTCCATATCTAGACGACATCCTGATACAGGCATCAAGCTTTCAAGTTGCCAAGTCTCATACAGAGATAGTTCTGGCATTTCTGAGGTCGCACGGGTGGAAAGTGAACGAGGAAAAGAGTTCTCTATCCCCACTCACAAGAGTCTCCTTCTTAGGGACTCTTATAGATTCTGTAGAAATGAAAATTTACCTGACGGAGTCCAGGTTATCAAAACTTCTAAATGCTTGCCGTGTTCTTCACTCCATTCCGCGCCCTTCGGTAGCTCAGTGTATGGAGGTAATCGGCTTAATGGTAGCGGCAATGGACATAGTGCCATTTGCGCGCCTTCATCTCAGACCGCTGCAATTATGCATGCTGAGTCAGTGGAATGGGGATTACACAGATTTGTCCCCTCTGCTAAATCTGGATCAAGAGACCAGAGATTCTCTTCTCTGGTGGTTGTCTCGGGTACACCTGTCCAAGGGTATGACCTTTCACAGGCCAGATTGGACAATTGTAACAACAGATGCCAGCCTTCTAGGTTGGGTTGCAGTCTGGAATTCCCTGAAGGCACAGGGATCGTGGACTCAGGAGGAAAAACTCCTTCCAATAAATATTCTGGAGTTAAGAGCGTTATTCAATGCTCTTCTGGCTTGGCCTCAGTTAGCAACACTGAGGTTCATCAGATTTCAGTCGGACAACATCACGACTGTGGCTTACATCAACCATCAAGGGGGAACCAGGAGTTCCCTAGCGATGTTAGAAGTCTCAAAAATAATTCGCTGGGCAGAGTACCACTCTTGCCACCTGTCAGCAATCCATATCCCAGGCGTGGAGAACTGGGAGGCAGATTTTTTAAGTCGTCAGACTTTCCATCCGGGGGAGTGGGAACTCCATCCGGAGGTGTTTGCTCAGTTGATTCATCGTTGGGGCAAACCAGAGTTGGATCTCATGGCGTCTCGCCAGAACACCAAGCTTCCTTGTTACGGATCCAGGTCCAGGGACCCAGAAGCGACGCTGATAGATGCGCTAGCAGCGCCTTGGTTCTTCAACCTGGCTTATGTGTTTCCACCGTTTCCTCTGCTCCCTCGACTGATTGCCAAAATCAAACAGGAGAGCGCATCAGTGATTCTGATAGCACCTGCGTGGCCACGCAGGACTTGGTATGCAGACCTAGTGGACATGTCATCCTTTCCACCATGGACTCTGCCTCTAAGACAGGACCTTCTGATACAAGGTCCTTTCAATCATCCAAATCTAATTTCTCTGAGACTGACTGCATGGAGATTGAATGTTTGATTCTATCAAAGCGTGGCTTCTCCGAGTCAGTCATTAATACTTTAATACAGGCACGAAAGCCTGTTACCAGGAAAATCTACCACAAGATATGGAGTAAATATCTTTATTGGTGTGAATCCAAGACTTACTCATGGAGTAAAGTTAGGATTCCTAGAATATTGTCTTTTCTCCAAGAGGGCTTGGACAAATGATTATCAGCTAGTTCCTTAAAGGGACAGATTTCTGCTCTGTCTATTCTTTTGCACAAGCGTCTGGCAGAGGTTCCAGACGTCCAGGCATTTTGCCAGGCTTTGGTTAGATTTAAGCCTGTGTTTAAACCTGTTGCTCCCCCGTGGAGCTTAAACTTGGTTCTTAAGGTTCTTCAAGGAGTTCCGTTTGAACCCCTTCATTCCATTGATATTAAACTTTTATCTTGGAAAGTTCTGTTTTTGATGGCTATTTCCTCGGCTCGGAGAGTCTCTGAGCTATCTGCCTTACAATGTGATTCTCCGTATCTGATTTTTCATGCAGATAAGGTAGTTCTGCGTACCAAACCTGGGTTTTTACCTAAGGTGGTTTCTAACAAGAATATCAATCAAGAGATTGTTGTTCCATCGTTGTGCCCTAATCCTTCTTCAAAGAAGGAACGTCTTTTACATAATCTGGACGTAGTCCGTGCCTTGAAGTTTTACTTACAAGCTACTAAGGATTTTCGTCAAACATCTTTCCTGTTTGTCGTTTACTCTGGACAGAGTAGAGGTCAAAAAGCTTCGGCAACCTCTCTTTCCTTTTGGCTTCGGAGCGTAATAAGCCTAGCCTATGAGACTGCTGGACAGCAGCCCCCTGAAAGGATTACAGCTCATTCTACTAGAGCTGTGGCTTCCACCTGGGCCTTCAAAAATGAGGCCTCTGTTGAACAGATTTGCAAGGCTGCGACTTGGTCTTTGCTTCACACTTTTTCAAAATTTTACAAATTTGATACTTTTGCTTCTTCGGAGGCTGTGTTTGGGAGAAAGGTTCTTCAGGCAGTGGTTCCTTCCGCTTAATCCTGCCTTGTCCCTCCCATCATCCGTGTACTTTAGCTTTGGTATTGGTATCCCACAAGTAATGGATGATCCGTGGACTGGATACACTTAACAAGAGAAAACATAATTTATGCTTACCTGATAAATTTATTTCTCTTGTAGTGTATCCAGTCCACGGCCCGCCCTGTCCTTTTAAGGCAGGTCTAAATTTTAATTAAACTACAGTCACCACTGCACCCTATGGTTTCTCCTTTCTCTGTTTGTTTTCGGTCGAATGACTGGATATGACAGTTAGGGGAGGAGCTATATAGCAGCTCTGCTGTGGGTGATCTTCTTGCAACTTCCTGTTGGGAAGGAGAATATCCCACAAGTAATGGATGATCCGTGGACTGGATACACTACAAGAGAAATAAATTTATCAGGTAAGCATAAATTAAGTTTTTTTTCTATTTCATGGTTTAGATAGAGCATGCAATTTTAAGCAACATTCTAATTTACTCCCTATTATCAATTTGTCTTTGTTCACTTGCTATCTTTATTTTAAAAGCAGGAATGTGATGCATAGGAGCCGACCCATTTTTGGTTGAGAACCTGGGTTATGCTTGCTTATTGGTTTGCTAATTGCCAGCCACCAATAAGCAAGCACTATCCATGGTGCTGAACCTAAAATGGGCTGGCTGCTTAGATTTACATTCCTGCTTTTTAAATAAAGATAGCAAGAGAACGAAGAAAAAATTAATAATAGGATTAAATTAGAAAGTTGCTTAAAATTTCATGCTGTATCTGAATCTTGAAAGAAAAAAATGTGGGTTTAAGGCCATCTGTGGCTCAGTGTATGGAGGTGATTGGTCTCATGGTGTTCAGCATGGACATCATTCTCTTTGCCAGGTTCCACCTCAGACGACTGTGCATGCTGAGGCATTGGAACGGCGATCATTTGGATCTGTCTCAACAGATTTCTCTGGACAACCGGTCGAGAGAATCACTCTCTTGGTGCCTTTGTCCGGATCACCTGTCCCGAGGGACATCCTTTTAAAGCCAATCCTGGGTGACTATGATTACGGACACAAGTCTGTCAGGATGGGGAGCTGTTTGGGGCGCCAAGAAGGCGAAGGGTCTGTGGACGCAGGAGGAAAGCTCCTTCCCGTTCAACATTCTAGATCTTCGGGCAATTTTCAATGCTCTGAAGGCTTGGCCCCTACTGGGTTTGTCACAATTTTTCTGATTCCAATCAGACAATATAACCTTGGTGGCTTACATCAACCAGGGGGGAACAAGAAGCTCCCTAGCAATGAGGGAAGTATCTCGGATTATAAAGTGGGCGGAGACCCACAACTGTTCGCTGTCAGCGATCCACATTCTAGGTGTGGACATCTGGGAAGCGAATTTTCTCGGCAGACGATCCTTTCATCCGGGGGAATGGTCTCTTTACTCCCCGAAGTGTTTACGGAGATATGCAACAGGTGGGGAACGCCAGAGATGGATCTCATGGCGTCCCGTCTCAATACCAAGCTACCCAGATATGGGTTGAGGTCCAGGGATACTCAGGCGGAGCTAATAAATTAATTAGCGGTGCCTTGGAGGTTCAATCTAATTTCTCTTTTTCTGCCATTTCCACTCCCTTCTCGAGTGATTGCTCGAATTATACAGGAGTAGGTGTC
>NC_069499.1:1368886162-1368926162 GCF_027579735.1 Bombina bombina
GGGGATTTTAACATAACAGTCCCACTGCACAAGGAGCAACAAAACTTCTCCAGCTCACTTCCTCTTATGTTCTATCACAATGGACTGACTTTCCCACTCACAAATATAGACACACCCTTGATCTTTGTTTCAGGTATCAATGCAGTTTCTCACACTTCACAAACTTTTCTTTTTCTTTTTCTAACCACAATCTCACTTGCAACATCACAGCACTCCTTACTACTCTAGTCTCCCACCAACTAACCCCCACACCAAATTCCACAGAAGCATTGTCACTAAATTCCACTGAAGCATTGTCATTAGATCTGCAACATCTCTCTCAAACCTCTACTTTTTTCAATCTCCTACTTTTCCAGTCCTGCCCAATCTGCCACTACAACTCCCCTCTTACATCGGTCCTTGATAATTGGGCCCCTCCCACCATAGCTTGCAAACCACGCACTTATTTTCAGTCCTTGCATACTCCTCTGACATGCTATCAATGTAAATGTTTCCCGCACTGCTACGTGACACTGGATAAAGTCTCGCTGTTCAGCTGAGTTTCACCATGCACTCCTACTGTTCTGCTCTTAACCTCTCTAAGCATGATTACTTCTACTGTAATCTCTACTCTTTCTTTCCTAAGATATGGAGTGTCCACAACGTCATTCAATTACTAGTGGGAATATCACTCCTGGCCAGCAGGAGGAGGCAAAGAGCACCACAGCAAAGCTGTTAAAGGACCAGTCAACACAATATATTTGCATAATCAACAAATGCAAGATAACAAGACAATGCAATAGCAGTTAGTCTGAACTTCAAATGAGTAGTAGATTATTTTTTTTCTGACAATTTTAAAAGTTATGTCTTTTTTTTTTTTTTTTTTTATATATCATTTTTCTTTATTGTTTTTAACCATACATACAACATAAAAATATGATACAATATTGACAATAATCAAGCAATAACAACAAATAAAAATAAAACATACATTTCTCGGAAACTAACCGAACAACATGTTCCCAAGGTATTCTATTCTCTATCCGACTAAATCTGAACTATCTATACTCTGATAGTACACGGAGAAGAGAAAAAAAAAAAAAAGGGAGAAAAAGAAAATAAATAGTGAAAAGAATTCTCCTCTACTCAACTCCACTCTCTCCCGTCCCCACCTCTGGCGAGCTTCTGACATTATTGCACCAGACACTGGGAAAATTTCCAGCCAATATTTGTAGTTGGAAATACACCGTCTCCTTAAATGGTCTGACCAACCTAATTTGGGCCTCTGTAGGGAATGATAAGATAAAATTTTTCCATTGCCTGAAGAACTCAGCTAAACGTGTATCTGTCGGATTTTGTAAATTTATCTGTTCATGGATAAACTGAATAAACAGAGCGTTCTTAAGTTCTTTCAAGTTCGGAGCAGTTTTAGCTTTCCATGCCCTCAATAACATATTACGTCCCAGCAAAATGATCTTATTAATTAATTTAACATTTTCTGGAACAATTTGAGACTGTACCAAAAAAAGTACATCAATTACTTGTATATGATAGGCAAGTTTGAACTTTGAGCGCATCCAATATGCTACTTTCGACCAAAATTGTGAAATTTTAGGACAAGCCCAAAAACAATGTAAAAGATCTGCCTTGGGCGAAGAACATTTAGGACATATGCTTATTATCTTATACCACCCTGCCAATCTAGCAGGAGTCAAATAAGACATAAAGACAATCTTAATCTGCGTTTCCTTCCATGTCGTCAAAACCCAGCTTTTTTCCATAAATTTAAATACATTCATTATAGTTTGACTATTTACTTCAGGCAAAACTTTACTCCATTTAGCTACTATATAATCCCTCTGTTCATTAGAAGATTTGAAATTAAGATGCGCATAAAACGGAGCTATTGAGTATATTCCCATTTTGAAGTTATTAATTTGCGGTTGAAGTAAAAGGGTCCAGTCGCTTCCATATTTTTGAATTAGTTCAAGTATGAAATGCCTTAACTGCAAATAAGCATAAAATTCTTTGTTAGAGAGACCGAATTGCTGTCTTAGTTCGGCAAAAGATAACAAAGTTGAATCTGCTTTAACTACTTGTGCCACATATATCAGCCCTCTAGAAAGCCGATCACTGAACAGAGCCCTGGAACAAAATTTGGGTTTCCTGTAATAGGTAAATATTTAGAAACATATGGAACATTATCTAAAGACACACAGAATTTCTGCCACGCAGATATGATGTTTCTGAATGTTAAAAGTGCAAAAAGTGAAGAGGGTAAATCGGTCATTGGGCAATGGAGAATAGCATCTAGTCTGAATGGTTTCACTAGCGCAGTTTCCCAGGGAACTGCAGCAACCTGATCTTGTTCGGTTATCCAATCAATTGCCACTTTTACTCTAGCGGCTAAACTATAATATTGCAAATTCTGTAAGACCAGCCCGGCCGCATCTTTGTTACATGTTAAGCGTATAGTCGAAATACGACTTCTAGTACCCTTCCACAGTAATTTTGTGCAAGCTTTATTATATTTCATTATATCAGCCTTCTTGATAGAAATTGGAATATTTTGCATAAAATAAAATATTTTAGGAAAAAGAATGTTTTTTATAAGAGTCGCTCTGGCCGACAAGGAGATGGGTAAGTTTATCCACCCCTCTACCCGTTGCGCACACTCCTGAAAAAATTTGCTGAAATTGAGCCTATACCAGTCCTCCGGGTTTATGCTTAATTTAATGCCAAGATACAAAATTTGAGATGTTTCATAAAACGGATGCATAATATCTTGCTGTTTTTTATTAACCCACAAAAGATCTGATTTGGCAAAATTGATTTTGTACCCCGAAATTGCACTAAAGAGTTCTGTAGATTCTAATAATAAGGCAAGACTGCGAGAAATGTTACTCATGCACAGAATTATATCGTCAGCGTATAGTAATAATGTGATTTTTTGATCTCCTATACGAATCCCCTCTAGTTGTTGACGGAGCAAGATAGCAAATGGTTCTAGTGATATATTGAACAACAGTGGCGATAAAGGGCAACCCTGTCGGGTGCCCCGCTGCAGTGATAGATGTTGGGAGATCTCCCCGTTGATTAATAAAGACGAGATTGGAGAGGTATAGATTATTTGCGTAAAATCCAATATGTGACCTGTTAGACCAAATTGCTCTAATGCAAAAAATAAGTGTTTCCAAGAGATGCGATCGAACGCTTTCTCCGCGTCGACCGTTAATAAGGCTAAGTCCGGGAAGTCTTCCCGTCTAGATGATTTTAATTTATTCCAGAAATAGTCAAGCAATGTCATAACCTTACGAATATTTTTTGTGGGGTTTCTCCCTGACATGAAACCCGCCTGGTTTTCGTGGATTAATTTACCTAAATGAGGCTTTAATCTGTTAGCTATTATTGACGCCAAAATCTTGTAATCTGTGTTTAAGACAGATATGGGCCTATAGGATTCTGGAAGTTCTAAATCTTTATTTTTTTTTGGAATCAACGAAATTACCGCTGCAGCAAAATATGGGGAACATTTATTGTTTTTAACAAAATAATAATTAAATAGATTCATAAGAGTGGCGGAGATATGCGTCTGAAGTATCTTGTAAAACTCCGCAGGAAGACAATCCGGACCTGCTGCCTTATTGGATTTTGTTGTTTTAATTGCAGCATGAATCTCTTGCTCAGAGATAGGCTTGTTAATATCTGCCAAAGTTTCTGAAGAAATTTTAGGGGTCTTAATTTGATCCCAGAATTGTCTCTGCTTTTCTATATCATACGGATCAGCTTTATACAGATCACTAAAAAAACAATGAAAAGCTCTAATAATATCCGAGTTTTTCGTATATCTCCCCAACCTGTCTTTTATAACCATCACAGCGTTACGGGTGGTCGATTTGGTAAGTTTAGCCAAAAACTTAGCCGATCTCCCTGTAAAAACCACTGTAGAGTGCCTTTTGCTTTTGTTTTTCCATCACTGTTTTTTGCTGTATAAGAATATCACGCGCTGTCTTAGCATCCATATATTTACGCCATTTCTCATCCGAATGCTCATTTAAATAAGCCGAAAATGTATTTCTCACCCTATTATTCGCCTGAGTCTCTAATTGCATACTTTTCCTCTTACGCTTACATAGATATGCCTTGATTTTACCTCTAATTACGGCTTTCGCCGCTTCCCAATAAACTTCCGGTTTATCCATGTACGAATTGTTAAGACTCATATTCTTGCCATTGCTTTATCAGCCAGTTCTGGAATTTAATATCGTTCACTAAATATTTGGGGGAAAAAATACCACTAGCAGGGGTTAATCGCTTAGGCGATGTATTAAGTAATAAAGTAATAACCGCGTGATCTGAAATTATTATATCCCGTATATCTGCTTCCCATTCTGATCCAGACATACTCTCCGAGACTAAAAAAAAATCTATTCTAGATAGGGAGTGATACCCTTTAGATAAGCAAGTAAAAGCTCTTGTGTCCGGATTTTGGGCACGACAAATATCTGTCAGCCCAAGTTGGGCACAAAATTTCTGCAAAATACGCATCTTCCTGTCTCGTGTAAAAATATATGCCTTATTGTCTCTATCCAAAATGGGATCTGCTACAAGGTTAAAATCGCCCGCCACTATAAGATGTTGCCCAATATATTTATGTAGGAGGGTTAACATTTTATTCCAAAATATTTTGTCGACTTTATTGGGCCCGTAGATATTACATAATACATATCTTGTTTTATTAATTATAATTTCTACAATTAAGTATCGCCCTTCCTGATCCTTCGTAATCGCTTCTATCGTGTATTCTAAATTTTTGTTGAAAAGTATAGCAACCCCTCTTTTACAAGATTTAAATGGTGCCGCTATGACCTCCCCAACCCAATTAGTCTGAAGTTTCAAGGATTCTGATTCTTTTAAATGGGTCTCTTGAAGAAAGGCTATATTTGGTTTAACTTTTGCCAAATGTTTGATTATCGCTTTTCTTTTTATTGGAGAATTTATGCCCCCAACATTCCACGACGCTAAATTAAGAATATCTAACATAATCCCAGAGGAAAAATTCCACTAGCCGACCCTCTTATGATATGACCCTGAAGGAGAGGATATTTACACACCCCGTCACTAACAAAACCTCCGAAAGCTAGCTTCCCGAAGTCCCTACTTCTAGTATATCTTGGAGAAAAAGAAGCCATAAATTTCCCGTTTCTGGTGTAGCCCCAAAAGAAAAAATTAATTGGTACCCCCTGTAGGTATAGCCCATAGAATTGCACAAGACCGAAATACCAAGAAGTCAGCCAAAAAGGAGAGACGGGGGGCGAAGAGAGAGAGAGAGCGAGGGAGAGAGGGAAAAAAAAAAAAAAAAAAAAGGAAGAAAATACTTTGCACAAAAATAAACATACATTTTAACCATTGAACATTTAACTCCATTCTGTACATCCTTACAAACAGTGCTTTGATGACATTATTTGCTTTTATAGCCCCCATTCAGTGGATATCCAATTTTCTACATAGAGCTGCGGCTTCCGCACTATTATTTGCTATATATGAAGAACCTTCCTTATTAATTATGAGTTTAGCAGGATACACCAGTCTGACATTGCAATCTGCTTTTGAGAATCTTTCAAAAAACGGGGTCATCTCCTTTCTCTTTGCCCTAGTTTCAACAGAAAAATCTTGAAAAATCCAGATTCTATGTGAGTTAATAGTAAGGGTATTCAACTTCCTGTAATGGGCCAAAAATAGAAGCTTATCTTGATAATTAACAAACTTAAAAATAATAGGTCTAGGTTTAGAACTGTCACTGTTTTCTTTGAGGGGCCCAATTCTGTGAGCTCTCTCAACCAAAAATGGCGTAGGAGGAGGAGGAAGCAAGAGTGCCTGAGGGAGGGTGACCGTTACAAATTTTAATAAATCCTGAAACTCATTTAGTTCAGGCACACCAATCACTCTCAAATTATTCCGCCTCAACCTATCCTCTAGGTCCTCTACCCGACTCTGTAATTGGGTGATAGTTTTCTCTTGTGTGTTAGATGTAGCAGAAATAATATTCACTCTATCCTCCAAGTCAGAAACCCTTGTCTCCACCTCCTCCATTCTAACTGTGAATTGCCTGATCTCATCGGTGAGGTTAGTTATCTCTGTTTTAATTTCTAATTTAACTGTCTCTAAGTGAGGAGCCATTATTTTCGCCATTTCTGCTGCAAATTCTGACATATCGTTACAGGAAAAATTCATCAAGCCTCCTTCTTGGGAGGTATCCTGGGGGGTTTCTAAATGTTTAGTGTTGCCTTTCCTGTCTTTTTGTTTGGGCGGCATTATAGGTGAGGAACCCTTCTGGTGGGAGATGAATCTCTCCATTCACCACCGTGCAACGTGCTTTCCTTAAATACTTACAAGCCTTAATTTGTGTGTATGTGATATTTTCTAATAGCCCTGTGAGGGCGAGAGAGAAAAAAAAAAGGGTTTCTAAAAACAGAAAAGGTGTAATATAAGTGAGGGAGGGGGTGCAAGAGGAGAGTGAAGTGACAAAAAAAAAAAAAAAAAATCAGTGATATGACACCTAAAAAATGCTGACCAACAGTTTCTCTCGTTCTATTCTTATTCCCTTTCCCCCCTTCCCCTCTCCTTCCTCCTTTAAAGCACAAGAGACCAAACCCTAGACCCTTAAATTCCCTTATACAATCCTGGGACTTTCCAAGTTACCAGTCTTACCAAGAGACTATCTGTGTGCAGTATCTATCCTTAGTGAGAAGATCTTACGTAAAAAAAAACAAAAAACTTGAAACAACTATATGTACTGAACCAGATCTTATACTAGAACAAATCTATTGCCAAACTTACAAGTAAGTAAAGGTTATAATCCTGTACACTTATGCTACAACCATTCTAATTCCCAGATATAGTGTTTCAGAATTTACTTAGCAAAAAGTTTAAATCTATTTTTTATAGACAACAATACATGCCCATCAATTTAGTGAGATATCAATTGTATACCCTCAATATTTATGTATCATTGTAAGTGGAAGTCTGATAATATATGCATCTCAAATATGCATTTATTCCCAATGCGAGAGTTTGAAACAAATGTCACTTTGAAATAACAGGGATTCACCTCCAGTTATCTAGGACTCTTCTGGGTAAATCATCAGTTCATCATCAGCCCAAGTTATCCGGGATCCCCTAGGCTAAACCACTATAAAGGAACACTCTAAATCAGATCCCTTTTTTTTTTTTTTTTTTTTTTTTTTTTTTTAAAGACTTAGGGATTTGGCTGCAATTAGCTGCAAATGAGAATTTCCCCACTAGCTTCTTTTTATCACGCCAAGAAGCGGTCAATCTTATAAACAATCTGTTACCATGACCTCACAATCAGCTTTTTTGTTACTCCAATAGCGCCAACTAGATAGTGCTACTGGATCTAGCAATAAGGTATTCCAAATATTGCTGATGCTGTATCCAGTAAACCTTTCTTCATACCCTTTTCCTATCTTCCTTTGTAGGAGGGGGCACTGTCCTTAAGTTATGTTTGTTACCCTATTAATATAATCCGATGTTATTAATTGAAAGTCAAATTAAGATATAATATCCTCAGGAGCACATCTCGTCGCGCCCAAGACCCCCGTAAGTCCAGCACACACCTCTCCTCTTTTGGGTCAGATTTTGTTATTAATAAATTCTGGGTATCTACTGCGAAAGTTCCCCAATACTGTGACCACTGTCAATATGTATCAGCGGTAAATTCTATGGTATTTGTAGTTGTCTGAGTATACCTTCTTACTGAATTGGTCAGTAAAAAACTTCGAAAAGATAGACTGTCAGGATACCCTTATCTTTAATCTTTTCTTCAGACACACTCACACCCATGCCTCTACTCACGCTTTGATGCCCTTCCAGGGGACGCCAAAGGTTATCGGCCTTCTGAACCGCTTCACCCCACTACTGTCCAATAGCTGCTCCGTCGACAGTGCTCTGTTTGTTACCTCCCCTTCAGCGTGAGAATGCTTCCAACACCGTACCAGGACAGTGCTATCTCAGCTCTGATCGAGGGGGGTTACTGGCTCAGATACTTTGAACCCGCCAATCGGGCAGCTGATCCACCGCACTCCCCCACCTGTTAGACGCTGAAGATGCAGAGGCCGAAGGACTCTCCTGTCCTATCCTCCGCTGACACTCTCGGAGTACTCAGATAATCACCTCAGGTAATAGGGAGCCGGGCTGCATGCGGTAAGATCAAAAACAGGTCCAACTTGCTTTTTTATTCCGTTACATTAAGCGTGTATTCAAAGGACACCTTGCTCGCGGACCTCACTGCCACTTTTGCACATTGGCCGCAATACCATTAGACCAGACAGGTATTATTATCCCGGGGATTAAGTAAATTGGAGAGATGGCGTGAGGCTATCTTGAAGGGGTATACCCACTGTTTGCAGGTGTGAGGTGCGTCGATGTAATCAGGAGTGCTTCAGCAACTAAGCATTTATCTTGCCTTTATTGGACTTCCCACCGCCGTCTGTGGAACTTCTACCGGCCCCATGCGAATGAAACCTGGGCAAGGTAGTCTGCGGTGGGGTGGAGATTTTTTACTTTCCCATAGACAGGGAACACGAAGCAAACAGCAGCTACCTGTGTGCTACCTGTTCGCTCCGCCCCCAAACGGAAGTCCCAGTTATGTCTTTTTCCACTCCCCCTGTACCATGTGACAGCCATCAGCCAATCACAAATGCATACACGTACCATGTGACAGCCATTCACAAATGCATACACACTTATTCTTGCACATGCTCAGTAGGAGCTGGTGACTCATAAAGTTTAACTATTAAAAGACGCTGCACATTTAGTTAATGGAAGTATATTAGAAAAGTTGTTTAAAATAGCATGCTCTATCTGAATAATGAAAGTTTAATTTTGATTGCTACTTGCATCTTATGTTGTAGGCAGAGGGAAACGCGCACCTTTGACTTGCTGCATAGTTTTCTCTCTCTGCCGGTCATGTGACTTCGCTCTGCTGTCAAATATTTGCTGAGCGGCATAATTGAATTTGTCTCTTCAGTGTCGATCTACTATACAATCGTTTTAGAGACTTCTGGCAGCCAAATTGTGGTTTTAAAAATTCTTAAAGTGACAGTGTATTTAAAAAAATTCTACAATTTGGGGAATTTTTTATTTAGTATTATGGACATGGACCAAGACTCTGTGTTTTTTGACAAATGCTTGTTATACCTTGAGGCACAAATTATTTTGCCTATGCAATTCTGTGCTACATGCTTAGCGAAAACACTTCAATTTAAAGATACATTGTTGCCCTCTGAGCCCAGTGTCTCTCAGAATGATGCTTTTCAGGTAATGCCACAGCTTTCTCCTCAAATGCCTCTATGGTGTCACATACAGTGCCCTGCAGTTCCTCTCAGCCTCCTGGAGGAGTTTATTTGCCTGCAGATTTTGCAGCACAGGTATATTCTGTGGTATCTGCAGCATTATCTGCTTTTCCTATGCTGGGCAAATGCAAGAGGAAAATTAGACATTCCGATAGTAAGGTTTCTGTTCCACCTACTGCTACGTAGGTTGCCCTCCCTCATAAGTGTGATGAGGAGGATATGCCGGTAGCCTCTGAGGGTGAAATCTCAGATTCGGACAGTATTAATCCTTCATCTGATACTGAAGAAGTAAACTTCAGATTTAAGCTTGAACACCTTTGTGTACTGTTAAATGAGGTGTTGGCTACTTTGGATGA
Source organism: Bombina bombina (assembly GCF_027579735.1). Taxonomy (NCBI): domain Eukaryota; kingdom Metazoa; phylum Chordata; class Amphibia; order Anura; family Bombinatoridae; genus Bombina; species Bombina bombina. Next base: position 1,368,895,872 of record NC_069499.1, read on the forward strand.
CTCCGATACTTCTGTCTTTGTCAAGCCTAAGAAGTCTAGAAAACTTAATAAATACTATGATGTTCCTTCCTCTGTGGAAGTTTTTCCTGTCCCAGACTGTGTGACGGAGATTATTTCACAGGAATGGGAGAAGCCAGGGATTCCTTTCTCCCTGTCTCCCTTATTTAAAAAGATGTTTCCTGTTGCTGACTCCATTAAAGATTCTTGGCGCACGGTGCCTAAAGTAGAAGGGGCTATTTCTACTCTGGCTAAGAGGACTACATTCCCTTTAGAGGATAGCTGCTCCTTTAAGGGTCCCATGGAAAAAAAGCTGGAAGCTTATTTGAAGATGCATGTTCATCAAGGTCTTCAATGGCAACCTGCAGTTTGTATTGCCACAGTAGCAAGTGCGGTATCTTATTGGTGCAACGCCTTGTCTGAATCAATTTTAGTAGAGACTCTGTTGGAGGAGATCCAAGATAGGATTAAGACTCTCAAACTAGCCAATTCCTTTTATTTATGATGCTATCATGCAAGTTATTAGATTGGGAGCCAAGATGTCTGGCTTCACTGTCCTAGCCCGCAGGGCATTGTGGCTAAAATCTTGGTCAGCTGATGTTACCTCTAAGTCCAAGCTTCTGGTGCTTCCTTACAAGGGAAAGACCTTGTTCGGACCTGATCTGGCAGAAATAATTTGTGATATTACGGGTGGAAAAGGGTCTTTTCTACCGCAAGACAAGAAGAACAGACTCAAAGGACGTCAAAGTAATTTTTGTTCCTTTTGTAACTTCAAAGGTCAAAAGTCTTCCTCTACCTCTTCCAAGCAGGAGCAGTCCAAGTCTTCTTGGAAGCCCAATCAGTCTTGGAATAAGGGAAAGCAATCAAAGAAACCCTCAGCTGAGTTTAAGTCAGCATGAAGGGTTGGTCCCCGGTTTGGGTTCGGATCAAGTGGGGGGCAGACTTTCTCTGTTTTGTCAAGCATGGAGATGAGATGTCCCAGATCCTTGGGCTGTGGACATAGTATCTCAGGGTTACAAAATAGAATTCAAAACTTTCCCTCCCAGGGGCAGATTTCTCCTCTCAAAATTATCTGCAGACCAGGTAAAAAGATAGGCATTCTTGAACTGTGTTCAGGACCTTTCCTCCCTGGGAGTGATTGTTCCAGTAAGGGAACAGGGTCTAGAATTCGTGATTCGTGGTCTTTTTTTTTTTTTCGTGGTTCCCAAAAAAAGAGGGAACCCTTCGATCCATTTTAGACCTAAAGTGCCTCTACAAGTTTCTCAGGGTACTGTCTATCAAAATGGAAACCATTCGTTTCATTCTTCCTTTGGTCCAAGAGGGTCAGTTCATGACGACCATAGACCTGAAGGACGCTTATCTTCATGTTCCCATCCACAGGGATCTTAACAAATTCCTGAGATTCGCCTTTCTAGACAAACACTTTTAGTTTGTGGCTCTTCCGTTTGACCCTGCCACAGCTTTCAGAAGGTTCTGGGGGCTCTCTTGGGTGTGATCAGGTCTCGGGGAATTGCAGTGGCGTCATACCTGGACGACATATTGGTTCAGGCGCCATCTTTTCAACAAGCAAACTCTCATACAGAGATCTTGTTATCTTTTCTACGTTCCTATGGTTGGAAAGTGAATCTGGAAAAGAGTTCCCTTGTTCCAGCTACAAGGGTGGTTTTCTTAGGGGCCATAATAGATTACCTATCTATGAAAATTTTTTTGACGGAGGTCAGAAAATCCAAAATTCTCTCCCCTTGCCTCTCTCTTCAGTCTACTGTTCGGCCATCAGTGGCTCAATGTATGAAGGTAATTGGTCTGATAGTTGCTTTTATGGACATCATTCCCTTTGCTCGATTCCATTTGAAAGCTCTGCAATTATGCATGCTCAGACAATGGAACGGAGACCATTCGGATCTGTCTGAGAGAATAGATCTAGATCAGTTGACAAGAGACTCTCTCTCCCGTGGTGGCTTTCTCAGGACCATCTGTCTCAGGGCAAATGCTTCCGGAGACCTTCCTGGGTGATTGTGACCACGGACACCAGCCTGCTAGGCTGGGGAGCAGTCTGGGACTCGTTAAAGGCGCAGGGACTATGGACTCAGGAGGAGTCTGGTCTCCCCATAAACATCTTGGAGTTGAGAGCAATTCACAATGCTCTGATGGCTTGGCCTTAATTGTCCTTAGCCCGGTTTATCAGGTTTCAGTCGGACAACATCAACTCAGTAGCTTACATCAGCCACCTGGGAGGAACTCAGAGTTCCTTAGCCATGAAGGAGGTGGCATGGATTATTCAGTGGGCGGAAGCTCACAATTGTTGTCTATCTGCCATCCACATTCCTGGAGTGGACAACTGGGAAGCGGATTTCCTGAGTAGACATTTCATCCCGGGGAGTGGGCTCTCCATCCGGAGGTGTTCTCCAGCTTATCCCTTAAATGGGGCGGTGCCCGAGTTAGATCTAATGGCGTCTCGTCAGAACGCCAAGGTACGGTTAAAGGTCAAGAGATCCTCGGGCCACTCTGATAGATGCTCTGGCGGTTCCTTGGGATTTCGGTCTAGCATACCTGTTTCCTCCGTTTGCACTCCTTCCACGAGTTATTGCTCATATCAAACAAGAGAGAGCATCAGTAATTCTAATAGCTCCTGCATGGTCTTGCTGGATCTGGTATGCAGACCTAATGAAGATGTCTTTTCGGCTGCCTTGGAGGTTGCCTCTGAGGAAGGAGCTTTTAACTCAGGGTCCATTCCTCCATCCAAATCTCGTTTCTCTGAAGCTGACTGCTTGGAGATTGAACGCTTAGTTCTGTCTAAGTGTGGATTTTCTGAGTTGGTCATTGAGACCATGAGCCAAGCTTGCAAGCCTGTTACTCGAAAAATTTACTATAAGGTATGGCGTAAATACCTTTTATTGGTGTGAATCTAAGGACTACTCTTGAAGTAGGGTCAGGATTCCTAGAATTTTGTCTTTTCTCCAGGAAGGTCTGGAGGAAGGATTGTCAGTCAGTTCTCTGAAAGGTCAGATTTCTGCATTATCTATTTTGTTACACAAGCCTCTTGTGGATGTGCCAGATGTTCAGTCTTTTTGTCAGACTCTGGTCAGAATCCAGCTTGTGTTTAAACCTGTTGCTCTTCCGTGGAGCCTTAATCATGTTCTTAAAGTTTTGCAGCAGGCTCCGTTTGAGCCAATGCATTACATAGATATTAAGTAGTTATCTTGGAATGTTTTTTTTTACTTATTGCTATCTCTTCCGCTTGGAGAGTTTCAGAAGTCTTGGCTTTGCAGTGTGATTCACCTTACCTTATCTTTCATGCGGATAAGGCAGTTCTTTGTACTAAATTGAGGTTTCTTCCTAAAGTGGTTTCGAATAGAAATATTAATCAGGAAATTGTTGTTCCTTCTCTCTGTTCCAATCCTTCTCATAAAGAACGTCTGTTGTGCAACTTGGATGTAGTGCGTGCTCTAAAATTCTACTTATAGGCGAATAAGGATTTTCTCCAGTCTTCTGCCCTGTTTTTGTTTCTAAGGAAAGCGTAAGGGTCAGAAGACTACTTCTACTTCTCTTTCCCTCTGGTTGAGAAGTATGATTCGTTTTGCTTAGGAGACTCTTGAACAGCAGCCTCTTGAGAGAATTACAGCTCATTCCACTAGGGCTGTCTCCTCTTCTTGGGCTTTCAAAGATGAAGCTTCTGGGGAACAGCTTTGCAAGGCTGCAACTTGGTCCTCTCTGCATACTTTTTCCAAATTTGACACTTTTGCCTCGGCTGAGGCCTCTTTTGGGAGAAAGGTTCTTCAAGCGGTGCTGCCTTCTGTTTAGGTGTGCCTGTCTTGTTCTCCCTCCCTGTTCATTCTCTGTCTTCTAGCTTGGGTATTGGTTCCCAGTAACCCCAAGGCAGAACATAGAGTGATCTGAGATGTCATCGCAGAAAATGCAGCATGTCTACAGAAAACAAAAAGGAACTGTTAGCACTTTAACTTTTCAGTGCTGCTCCACATTATGCTGTTCTTTTTAAACAGAGCTGTTCTCTGGCTGCATTGTATAAGTTTTCCTTAACAGTGCATCCAGAGCAAAGTGCTGTTTGAAGACAACAATCAAATATGCAGTAGTCTTTTGTCTGGCTCTGAGATTTTTGCAAGCTCGTTCCCTAGCTTTGCAGAGTCTGCAAAGCGGTTTTTCTCTGAATGTAAGATGTTCGTATGAGCAATGCACCTTTTTATTACTACATTTCTATGTTAGACTAAGAGAAAAGGAAACAAATTAATTCAAGAGACATTTTACAATTACTTTTTTGTCTGCAGCTAATTTGCAATGCAATTTTCAACTACTGCACTAGATTATACAACTTTAAATATTGCTTTATTCTCCAGTTAACCAACACATTGCAATTGATCTGGTGCTTTAGTTTAGTTTAACTGACAAATTTACAATTTTATTTTATTTAATAATGACCTGCTTAAAAATTTTCACTAAAAAAAATCTCATAGCAGAAAGTGAAAAAAAGTTCTGTCTCTGGGCCCAGTAGTAATTGAATGACCTTGTGGACTCTCCATATCTTAGGAAAGAAAACAAAATGTATGCTTACCTGATGACAAATTTCTTTCTTTCCTGATATGGAGAGTCCATGACCCCACCCTTTATTAAGACAGTTATTTTTGACTAAACATCAGGCACCTCTACACCTTTGTGTTATTATTTTTCCATTTTCGTTCTGTCCTATGACTGGGGATTATGGGTAGGGGAGTGACAGCTTTGCTGTGGTGCTCTTTGACTCCTCCTGCTGGCCAGGAGTGATATTACCACTAGTAATTGAATGATGTCGTGAACTCTCCATATCCGGAAAGAAAGAAATTTATCAGATAAGCATACATTTTTGTTTTTCTTTTAACCCAGAACTTCTGTTCTCAATTTTCAATTCCCTTCTCCGCCACCCACACCTTCTATTACTACTTCTCTCTCAACTCAAGATTTTGTAAGCCACAACAAAATTAGTTTCTTTCAGAAATTAAATAATCTCTCAACACACTAACAATCTCCATCGCCCTCATCCTGATGGATGACGACACGTGGTCGATTCCAAAAAAATTTGACGGCCTAGAGTTGTTTTCCAGTCCGACACTCGCAGGGGCAGCCCTCATGGAATTGTATATAAAAAAAAGGGGCTGTCCCTATCAGTTACGACTTGTCTCCCCTAGAAATAATGAACGATCTCTGCTATGTAAAAGTTCACAATGGAAAACAAAGTACACAGAGAGAATCTGGTGTATGTATAAACTTTGTTATGCCTAATGCAAATCAGATTACACTTTTCAGTGCCCTGTACCTTAAAATTGCTAATTTCTGTATGCATATGTTTACATTTCAGAGTAATTAGTGTTTTGAGTATTTTGATAAAAGCTCGCTACTTTTTAATTTGCAAGAAAAAACAGATCTGTAGGGTGTAAATGTTATCAGAATTACGCTTAGATTACTATACATTCATGGAACTCCCATGTTCAGCATATTTTACGAGAAAACAACAATTTCTTTTTGTATTTTGTACTTATAAGTACGAATGTCTGTGTTTTTTTTTTTTGCACATCTAGTGTACTTAACTAACGATTGATATTGTGCATATTTTAATACAATTTATTCCTGTGTAATTTAAGTACAAATTTTACACTTTGATTTTTTTGTGTGAATGGTTCATTGTTTTGTTTTCTATGGTTTTTGAAATTGCAATTTCCATTGTGCAATTTTGTAATATATGCATTTCTTTCTCATACAATGCATTATACACCCCTTAGCGAGACACCCTATTTTCAGGGTAAAAAGTGGCTTTATAGAATTCCACAAGGGAAATAGAAGTATTGGCAAGCATTCTCAAAGAATCTCACCAGCCCAGAGAGCTGTTACCGAATTGTGACCTAAGTATTTAGTATGGTTGACAACCACGTGTTGTCATCTGTAGGGGGGAGGCTTTCTGAGCTAATTGTGGCCAGACATCTCTGGGTGACTGCAGTAATGCCCGATGACATCACCATGCATGGGCGTGGTGACATCAGCAACCCTAGAAGTGCAGGCTGCAGTAGCAGAGCTTAAAGTGATGTTAAACTCTCCCCTTTATAAAAACTGATGCGGAATCTTAGTGTCATTTTAGATGTAGTTTAATCCATCAGTTGTAATGAAGATGCACTATAACTTTTTTTTTTAATAAAATTGTGTCTATGCGCTTATGATAGGCTATTAAAAAGGCTTAGAGGCCCTCAAGGCCCCTTTTTAAAGCCCAGAAGCCCCTTTTTTAAAAAACCAAAGCCCCTATATAGGTTTCAATAATCGCATGTTGTGTACATTTATTTTAATAGGGGCTCATGGGAGTATAACACATTCTTTAACTGTATTGTTTAGAAGAAGAAAAAACAAACGTTCAATTTTCTGCAACCTTGAATATTTTCATTAAAAGTTTAATAAAGATTTATTTCACGATCACCTTTGCGAGTTCCGGGGGAGGAGCGTGTGTGCAAGGCTAGGTGAGCACCTGCTCTCTGCTCCCTTGCAAGTCATTGGCGGTGGATCTTAGCGCCGAAAGCCTTAGACCTTGGGCGGCTTGCTTAGTCTAATTACTAACACTACCGGAGCTCTAAAAGTGCATTTTCCATCGCACTTTACTGTATAGCATAACGCTTGAAAAGACTGTCTTCTCCATATCTTTTCTCCTCAGTTTACCTGTACTGGACTTCTAACTTATGAATTAGCCCCTTAAGTGCAAAGGTAAACAGCCGGTAATATTCTTCTCTCCCCCTCCCCCCCCCCTCCCCCCCCGGTGCTGGGTGAGGGGGGACTTAACTGGCTCCCCGGACTAAAAGTACACTTGATGCTGCCAGGTCAGAGGCTACCTACAACCTGCTGGACAAAGGGATTAGTACAAGCTCTCCTTCCTTTACAGGGACCAAGCAGAACAGAAACTTTCACTTACATCGCCCAGAACTACCTGGGACTCGGACTGTCAGGTAGTTGCGGAGGTATATCTTAGCCGTACGGCTACCATCTCCTCGGATCGCCATCTGCAATAACTGTGTTTCTTACCTACCAGTTGACCCAGATCCCTTGCTTGACCGCTCATTGGAGGCTGCCACTCCTGCTTGGATCATCTCCCCCTCCCACCGGTGCTGCGAGAGGGGGCTGTTTTGAGACTTGTCCATACTGTGAGCGGCAGCCAAACTCCCACGGGAGGATCTGGGTTTGTGTCCCTTTCTTGCATGAGCGGCTTGCCTTTGCCTGGACCCCGGGCTATTGTTCTTGAAGACAATTCTGCTTCTGCGTCCCGGAACTGCTGCTCTCACACCCGCACCACACAGGAGTTGCTGTCTTCGTGCTGGGTCTCCTTGGCAGGCTTTGTTTTGGAGCGGCTTGCTTGGCTTCTGGATGCGGAGTGTTGATTGTCTTCTCCCCACGGTCTACCGCTGTCACTCAAGCCTGTCCTACTCTCTCCCCTCGCTAGTATGGTGAGCAGGGGTTTTCCTTGACGGCTGGTCTGATAGCGCGCTGAGGATCTGGCTGAACGTCATCTCAAACCAGCTCTGCTTCCCTCCTTCCCAGGAGTGCCTTTTACCGTTGCTGAAATTCAAGACATCGTTACTGTTTGGGAAGTGTCTGAACTTGCTTCTGTGCCTCGGAGGCTCTGTCCTGCGATCAACACACCATAAGGGACGGGGAAACGCTTTACCTGTGCCTGACTGTTTAACCAATTACTTTAACAGGTCCCTTGAACGTTGTCTGTCTTCAAGTAACTCTTTAATTGTTATTACTGGGACTGTTTTTTATTATTCTTTTTCTAGTTGATTAAGGCTGCTCTTTTCTTCTCTCCTATTTGCTATCATATAAGAGGAGCCTTTTTCCCATAGTTCTGATACAATTGTGCAGATCATAAGTGCTGAATATTAATTATTGGTCCTAAAATCTCTTTTACTTAGATTGGATCCAGACACATTGTTATCATATCCCTTAGTAGGATTTTGTTTTATATAAAAGGAAAAGGGAATAGTAAGAAGGGAAAGGAGAAAAAAAAGGAAGAGAGAAATCATTTATTTATTTATTCATTTATCTTCTTCTCATTTGATATTATATGGTTTTTTTGTTTTTGTTTTTTGTTTTTTTTTTTGTTCTTTTCTATCTCTAGTAGTCTGGGGGATATATACAGCTACAAGTTAAAACTGAGACTTTTTTCTTTTTCTATTACTTTTTTTTTCTTTTTTTTTTTTGTAACGATAAATTCTTGCTGAAAAGTTTTTTTTTTTTTTTTTTTTTTTTTTTTTTTTAGTAATTTTCCTTTGATAAGCAGGAAACTGCAGTTAAAAGTCTCCTCTTTCAACCGAATTTAGTATATTTACGGAGCTAATCAAGTAACATATACTCTATGTTCAGTCTGATTCATCAGGCCTTGCTTGAATAAAATTTAGGTCTTGAAACAAACGTCTAGGCCTTTCTTTGCTCAACTTTGACTCAAATCCTCTTCTGATTTATTCAGCGTCAAAATATTGGCTGTAATAGCCCCCCCTTTTTTTTTTTTTTTTTCCTCTTTCTCCTCTCTTCTCTTTCATGGTCCATGGTAGGCTCTCATAACTGACTTAAAGTCTTTATTCACTTTTTACACTTTTTTTCCCCCCCCCCCTTTTTTTTTTTTCTTTTCTCCTCACTTTTGCTAAGCACTTCACCTATTCACTTTGGAGCACGTAATAATTTCACCTCTATTACGCACAATTTTTTAGGGTCTCACCCACCATTCCTTCACTCTCACTGAATAGCTCAGTGCACTGATCACCATTTAATTACCTTTTCTTCACTTTTTAATCACATGGATAAATTTTTATCCACTCATGAAAAAACTTCACCTTCAGTTATGGCAGCCCGCCAAACGGAAAGGAGGAATAAGAGCACTCTTGAGACTTTGGCAGATATACACACTGCTACCCCTAATCCGTCATAATCAGGGGAGCCGTTGGATATCCAGGCTCTGGTCTCTAATATATCTGATGCTTTGACCCCTAAATTTGATTCCCTTAGGATTGAAATTAAACAGGATATTACCTTGTTGTCCAAAGATGTTAGACAATTCTCTGCTAGACTCTCAGAAGTAGAGCAAAGAACTTCTGATTTAGAAGACCTGACACTGAGTCATAACACCAAGCTAGAAGTTATGAATACCACTCTTCTAAAAATCCAGGGTAAATTAGAGGATTTAGAAAATCGTTCCCGGAGGAACAATTTTAGAGTTATTGGGGTACCGGAAGAAAACCAATATGATGATTTAAACAAATTAACGGTTACCATACCCCAACTCTTAAATATTCCACACTCTCATCCACAAATTATAGTAGAAAGGGTACATCGGTTAGGCTCATATACAGCTGACAAAGAGCACACAAGAACTAGACCCAGGCCTATTATAGCCAAAGTATTAAATTTCCAGGATAAAGTTACACTTCTACACTACTACCGTAAGAATCAGCCCATTTACCTGGGAGAGGCAAAAATTATGATTTTTCAAGACTTTTCTGCAGAAACAGCTGCAAAAAGAAGAGAGTTGGCCCCACTATGTACCAGATTAATTAATCAGGGTATTAGAGCTACTATAATTTACCCAGACAGATTGAAGATCATGGTAGATGATCAAACGCATTTTTTTGATTCATCCAAAGAGGCTGAGAAATTTTGTACTGAGACCCTCCCACTGGAAAATAGGGGCTTGACATGATTCCTTTTGAAGTTTCTAATATTCACCTATTAGTAACTAACTATGTGTGGAAGATGGTCCAACAAGCTAAGGGGTTATTACTTGTGTGGTTTTTTTTGGGGGGGGCCCCCTTTTGTTTTGTTTTTTTGTGTGTGTTTTTTTTTTTTCTTCCTTTCTTCTTTTTTTTTTTCTCTCCCCCTTATTCTCTTAAATGGCAGATATTTTAGGCAAATTTAAGTTGACCTCTTGGAATATTGGGGGTATCACTTCTCCTATTAAGAGAAAAACAATAATTTCGCACTTAAAAAAAATAAATACTAACATCGCCTTCTTGCAAGAAACCCACTTAAAAACACAAGAAGTTTTAAAACTTAAATTTTCATGGGTTAAAGAAGTCCTTTCATCCCCTAGCAAACACAGGAAAGGTGGGGTTGCAATTTTGTTTGGGAAAAAATTAAATTATCAGGTTCTCCACACCAAAACAGATACAGAGGGGATGTTTCTACTGGTAAAGATCAAACTAGATAAGGTTCTATTTACATTATGTAACATTTATGCTCCTAATGTTTTCAGTCCTCTTTTCTGGGAAACACTCCAAGCTAATATCATGGCATATGCGGAAGGTTATCTTATAGTAGGAGGGGACTTTAACATGGCACCACAATATCCCTTAGATAGGCTTAGACAAAACTCTTCTAGCCCAAAAACCAAAAGAGATAACCTAGAGTCAAAATTATTTAATAGACTTTTTCAGAATCTCAGAGTTAGAGATCTTAGGAGGTTACAGAATCCCGATACCAGAGACTTACATGTCTCTCTAAAGCCCATAAGTCACTCTCAAGGATCGATATTTTCCTTGTGGACGAAAGGCTATGTAATTCAAAAATCATCTTGGGGATTCTCCCTATATGCATTTCAGACCATGCCCCCATCTGTCTTGATTTTCAGTTTAATGATTCTGTTCCTAGGAGTTTGCGGTTCCAGTTCCCGGTGTATATGGCAACAGATTTTAAGTTTACAACTTGGCTTATTTCTAAGTTTGAAGAATATGCTCTTTTTAATCATGAATACTCTGATCGGCCTACCATATTCTGGGAAACGGCGAAAGCTGTCCTTAGGGGGGAGATTTTAGCCTATGTCATTAATAGGACAAAGAAAGTCAAACTAAGAGAAAAGGAAATCCTGAGGTCAGTGTCCAACGCATATAATAATCATTTAATAGAGAAATCACCGGCTAGTTGGGCAAGGTATACTCTAAGGTTACAGGAAAGGGATTCCTTTCTCCTTTATAGGACCTCCCAGCAAGACCTGAGACTTCAGGCTAAATTATTCAGATATGGTAATAAAACCGGGAAATTCCTTGCAAGACTAGTTAAGAGGGATAAAGGTTCTTCTCTGATTCATTCATTACACGATAGAGGTAAAAATTTAACAACTTCAGAGGAGCTCCTAAAGACCTTTTCAGATTATTATCAAGACCTCTATTCCCTCAAAAATTCAAATTACTCTGAGTGTGAAGATTTTTGGAGCAAAATTTTGCACCCAACACTTACACATGAAATGACCAATATTCTTAACTCCCCAATTTCGGAGCTTGAAGTATCTAGAGCAATTCATGATCTCTCCTTGAACAAAGCCTCAGGCCCAGATGCTCTTCCTAATGAGTTTTATAAGATATTATCTCCGGTAATTGTTTCTCACCTAACTTCATTATATAACGATATGTATATCAAGGGTAGTCAGCCCTCCTATACTACCTTAATCCTAAAACAAGGGAAGGATCCTGAAAAAAAGGAATCATACAGGCCTATAGCCTTATTAAATACAGACTATAAAATATTCACCTCCATTTTAGCATTTAGGCTTCAGTCCCTTCTCCCTACCATCATACATAAGGATCAGGCAGGATTCATGTTCCAACGTAATTCTTCGGCTAAAATAAGAGATTTTTCTTACCATCGATTATTTTAGAACTAGGGAGGGGTTGGGGGGAGGGGAGAGGGGGGACACCTCGGACTTAGCGATTATTGCAATAGATGCAGAAAAAGCTTTTGACTCAGTCCATTATGACCACTTATTCTATTCTCTGCAACGCTTTGGTCTGAATGGTAGTTTTCTTAAATTTATTACTAATCTATATAATTCTGCCTCTACAAGGATGTTAGTCAATGGATTGATTTCTTCGGATATACTCCTTAAAAGAGGTACCCGGCAGGGATGTCCCCTCTCCCCCCTCCTCTTCAACCTCTCCATTGAACCTTTTGCTATCTACGTCAGACATCATCTTGAAGGGATCATGATAGGTAAGAAGGAAATGAAAATTGCTTTGTATGCGGATGATATCCTTATCTATATTAGAAACACCTATTCTAATATCCCAAAACTTCTTTCGACTATAGATCAGTTTGGATCCTTTTCCGGGTATAAGGTGAACACTACCAAATCTGAACTTATGTGGATTAAACACCCCAACAAACCCCCGGTAAACATACCATTTAGGATTGTCTCCGAATCTTTTAGATATCTGGGTATTGTAATTTCTCCCAACCCTGATATGTGTTATCGTCTTAATATTTCACCGATATTAAATAAAATAAAGGAGAGTTTGAAGAATTGGCATAATCTCCCCTTATCTCTATCAGGCCGAATAGCTCTATATAAGATGGTCTGCCTTCCCAAACTTCTTTATGTTCTCCAAAACACTCCATTGATTCTTAAGAGAAATTATATTCTAACGATTAATTCTGCTTTGAGTTATTTCATCTGGCAAAGTAAAAAACCTAGAATCTCATTAGCTAAACTTTCCCTCCCTAGAAAATTTGCAGGGCTGGCTATACCAGATCTTAAAAGTTATAATTATGCTTTTCTCGTGCGTCTAGTGATGGATTGGATTTTCAGTAAAGACTATGTCACAGATAACGAATTGGAAAAAAATGTAATTGCTCCATTCCTGCCTTCAGCAATAATCCATTGTAATTCTAGTGTATTACCTAATGAGGTGAAAAAAATGAGAACTATATTTAACCCACTTCAGGTCTGGCGAAAAGTTAGTAAATTAATGGACTTAGACTATGGGGTATCTAAATACATGCCATTAATAGGCAATCCACAATTTCAAGCAGGACTCCAAATATCACCCTTTCAAAGGTGGTCTATGCTAGTCCTACATAATGTTTTTCAATTATTAGATTCTGATAACAAGTGTATTAAAACGTTTAGTTCCCTTCGTGAGGAGTTCAATTTACCTCAAAAGGATTTTTACACGTATCTACAAGCAAGACACTTTCTATTTGATCTAATAAATAAGTTCGGCTGGAATTGGACTTTAGGACACATGGAAAACACTGATCTCATTCAATATTCAATCTCTGAAGTAACACAAACTACTCTCTCCGCTACGTGGAGAGAATCTCATATTAAGCTACTTTTTATGACATATTTTACTCCTGATAAAGGTTTCAGATATGGAAATCTCAGCTTTAATATTTGCCCTAGATGTTCACTACTAGCGGCTAACCTTGTACATATGCTATGGGAGTGTCCAGGGATTAGACATTTTTGGCTTAAGTTACAATATTGGCTTAATAATAAATTGGGGATTTCCCCTCTGACATTAAAACTGACATACATACTGTTCCTTCAGGAGGACTCAAAAAATCGGCATGTAAACCATAGATTGGTTAACACGGCCATCTTAGCGGCTAGATACCTAATTTTTAAAAAATGGAAAAGCAGGAAGACCCCCAGTATTCCGGAGGTCAAGAATTGTCTGAAAAAACAATGTATCCTAGAGCAGATTGATACCAACTTAACTGATGAGCAAGACATTACTGTATTCTTTTCAAAATGGTCACCTTTTATTAAAACCCTTTCTCCTAATGAAATTGATTATTTAATTTATCCATTTCGAAATTCTGAACTTGTACTGTTAAAGCTTTGGTAAACAGTTCTATGCCATTTATGTCCATTTATTTTATCTCCTTTTTTTCTCCCCCCCCCCCTTTTTTTTTTTTTTGTTGTTGTTGTTTTTTTGTTTGTTTTTGTTTTGGTTTGTTTGTTTGTTTGTTTGTCTGTTAGTTATATAGTTAGGTTGCTTGGTTGGTTGGTTGGTTTTGTTTATGTTTGTGGTTTTGTTTTGAGTTGAGGGGTGTCCCCCAAATTGGGTTACGTGGAGCTACTATATTAATATTATCTGACTAATTGTTTCATGTTATAGTTCTTATAAAAGAAAAGGTTAGAGGTTCTATTTTTGTACATCGGGCAAAAACAGTAATCTGCCCTAGAGAAATTGTTGTTTCTTTTTTGTTAAAGACATGTTGATATTTATTTTTCCACTTTCCTGCTTTATTTGTACTGTCTGGATTTATATGTACTTTGCCTATTATGATACCAGATGTAATGAATTAATTTGCTTTGTATACTTATTTTGAACCTCAACAATAAAAAGAAAGAGAAAAAAAAAAAAAAAAGATTTATTTCACATGTTTTGATGTATAATTCTTATATGTCATGATATAAACATGAAATAATGGTACATTTTGAATCTGCTGGATCTGCTGAAAAAACAAAATAAAATGTGCGAGTTTCTCACTGAACATTGTTCTAAATTAGGGATTAAATGTTAGCAGCATCTAAAAACTCAAAAACAGCTCAGCACAGGGATGGAAATGGATCAGCGGTTAAGGGGATGTGTTTCCATTAGAAACATTGACAATTTTCTCTCTTTGCTTTTTTTGTTTTTAATACGGCTCATTTTGCTCATTGAAACCAAAACCAATGCTTGTTGAGGTTATCTCTGTGTATCTATCCAAGAACATAGGTACTACAATTTGTGGTATGAATGGTGGTTTCAATTAACAAAGCTAGCTATTTCAAGTGCAAGAACATAATAGAGCTCCCAACCTTCCCTGAACTTTTAGGATTGTTACAGGTTGGGAGGTCTGTCTGATTTCCCACCCGTAGCTTCTCCAGCCAGTGCAAATTCAGGGGAATGCCTTGGCTCCTTCCATGACACACCCAGTCCCAGACTCTGTTTCATTACAGCCATATCATGTTTTAACCCCCCCACCCACTTTATCTTAACAGCCTCATTGACAAAACAACCTCCCACTTCCTTTTTCCAGAAAGCCTGTACAGTGATCCTTAAATCCAATAAGCTCATATACAAGAAGGAAGGATTATGGGGGGGGGATGCATATAGTAGCTTATTGTACATTTAAAATTGTTGGGCAGTGCGTTTCCTTCCATAAATCACAAAGACACCAACTTTATCTATATCCAACTAGCTAAATGTCTTAGAAGATGTTATTATTCCTTTGTTTCCAAATTATATTTTGCTCATGAAATCTTTGTCTTTTATGAATAGTGCAGCTGGCACAGTGACTTATAAGACCAACTAAGGCATACTTCTTTATGTTGAGTCATAAAGGATTCCATTTATAGGTTCTGTATTAGATCTACGGCAGTGTGATATAAATATCTCAAAGTTTTATTTATAAGATTAGGTGATTACAACAGATTCCAAGTAATCCCACTAAGGAGAAGTTTAAAGGGCCATGATACCCAAATATTGAAACACTTGAAAGTGATGCAGCATAGCTGTAAAAAGCTGACTAAAAAATATCACCTGAACATCTCTATGTAAAAAAGAAAGATATTTTACCTTAAAATGTCCTAAGTATTTACACCCCATTGTAAAGGACTTTAATCAGCAAATAAGTATGTTTGTCCCGGGACAGGCAAGGGAGTGAGCCTCGTGCTATATGTTGTTTCCCTATTCAGTTTAAGGAAGTTTACTATGAAATCTCATGAGATCACAGTAAAAGAGTTCATGACCTCAGCACTGTTAATGCTGATTGGCTGCTGTTCATATCCATTATTTTTTTTATATAAACTGCAGCTGGACATCAGCTGAGGTATAACTTTTTGCACAGCATTTACTCTGGTGAGCTGAGGAGATTGTGAAGTAAAATATCTTCCTTTTTTACATAGAGATGCTCAGGTGATAATTTCCTGTCCGCTTTTTACAGTTATACTGCATCAGTTTCAAGTGATTTAGCATATGAGTATTATGTCCCTTTAAGTAGGAAAGAAGAAGTTCTATGGCTGTCAATCAATTAAAAGTTGAATATGTAGCAATTTTTCTGTAGTAGTTAATCTTATGTATTCTTCCACTATCTAGGAAATACCTAAATGAAAATTATATATAATATTAAAAAAATATATATAATATATACGCACAAAATTCTTAAAGGACCAGTAAATACAGTAGATTTGCAAAATCAGCAAATGCATTATAAAAAGACAATGCAATAGCACTTAATCTGAACTTCAAATGAGTAGTAGATATTTTTTATGTCTATTTCCACTCCTCCTGTATCATGTTACAGCCATCGGTCAATCACAAATGCATAGTCTGTGAACTCTTGCACATGCTTAGTAGGAGCTGGTGACTCAAAAAGTGTAAATATAAACACTGTTCTTTTTAATATTTTTATTAATGACTTGGAGCAAGGATTAAATAGCAACATCTCTATTTTTGCAGATAATACAAAGTTGTGTAAGGTCATTAGGTTAGAGCAGGATGAACTAGGGTTACAAGGGGATCTGCAAAAATTAGAAGTATAGGCAGATAAATGGAAAATTAGATTTAATATGGGACAATGCAAGATTCTACATTTTGGAAGTAAAAATAAGCATGCAATTTATTATATAAATGGGACTAGACTTAGCCAAACGGAGGAGGAAAGAGATTTGGGAGTAGTAATAGATAACAAGCTAAAGATGGGTGTGCAATGCAGGGCAGTGGCTTCTAAGGCTAATAAGATACTAGCATGTATTAGGAGGCATTAATTCAAGGGAGGAAAGCATAATTCTTTCACTATATAAATCCCTGGTAAGACCTCACCTTGAGTAAGGAGTGCAGTTTTGGGGGCCAATCTCAAAAAAAGACATTGCAGACCTTGAAAAAGTTCAGAGAAGGGCCACAAAGCTAATAAGGGGAATGGAGAATTTAAGCTATGAGGAGAAGTTAGCCAAACTGGGTCTGTTTTCTCTAGAAAAAAAGGCGCTTGAGAGGTGACATGATTACTTTATATAAATATATTTATGGCCCATATACAGAGATGGCGGAAGCTCTGTTTATTCCAAGAAAATTGTTTGTTACAAGAGGTCACAATTTAAGGCTGGAGGAAAGGAGATGGACTTAGGTCTTTTTTTTTTCTACCTCATTTTCTATGTTACTATGTTGCATTTTGTTCATGGAAATAAATTGGAAAGTTGTTTAACATTGCATGCTCTATCTCAGGGTTCTTCAAACCACGGATCGGGACCCATTACTGGTCACAACACCATGTTTACTGGGTCGTGACTTGTGTGTGTGTTGTAGGAGAATGTGTGTGTGATGTGGGTGTTGTGAGTGTTGTATGAGAGTGTGGTGTGTATATGTTGTATGAGTATGTGTGGTGTGATTGTTAAATGAGTGTTGTGGCGTGTGTGTGGTGTCTGTGTGTTGTGTGAGGTGAGTGTGTGGTGTGTGTGTGTGTGGTGTGATTGATGTATGAGAGTGTGTGTTAACTTTTACAATACAGGTGGCCCTCGTTTTACAACGGTTCAATTTACACCGTTTCAGAATAAGAACCTTTTTTTCCAGTCATGTGACTGCTATTGAAAAGCATTGAGAAGCACTGCATTTATTAAAATAGCCAGTAGGTGGAGCTGTCAGCAAGCTGAAATTAATTAGTTTAACCAGACCTGAGGTATCGAGCAGATTTCAAAGGAACAAGATCTTCCTGTCTATAAATCAGTCCAGATTGTAATGCATAGAAAAAACTGTTTGCAGAAAAATTCAAGTGAAGTCTGTGTTGTGTGATTATTTTATTAGGTTTATAATGCTGTTTAGCATTTGAAGTCTTCATTTCAAAGCTTTAAAAATAATGTATTAGGTGTTACTTATGACAATTTTGAGAGGGGCCTGGAACCTATCGACGCTCACTTCCCATTGACTTACATTATAAACTGGGTTTCAATTTACAACGGTTTCGATTTACAACCATTCCTTCTGGAACCTAACCCCGGCGTAAACTGAGGGCTACCTGTACTTTCAAGTTTGACTACAATCAGGAATAAAGTATGCAAACATTTTAGTAACTTTGCCAAAAATTGCAACTATCTTGTTGTATATTACTTCATACAATTTCAGACATAGGGGCTGATTTATCATGGCCCGAATGGGGGCGTATACCCCTTTTTCCGTGCGAGCCTTCAGGCTCGCCAGAAACAGGAGTTAAGAAGCATATTTCGCCATTTATCGATGTCTGGTGGATCATGTCCACCACACACTTGATAAATCCGCCCCTAGGCATAAAAATTGGGTCGTAAATGGTATGTGGTATCATGGCACTGGGTCTTGTAAAAAAAAAGTTTAAAGAACCCTGCCCTATCTGAATCTTGAAAGTTTAATTTTGACTTGAGTGTCTTTAAGGTAATGCAAAAGTTTTTCCTATCAAATGTGTAAAAGCAAGGAAATTTAAATTACCCCCACTCCGCGGTTGGGAGCCTTGCATGACGTAATCAGTGACATCACTGACATCACACTGGACATTGTTTGATAACATTATCAGTGATGACTGATCTTCTCAGGAGCGTTTTCCTCTCATCCTGCTCATCCTCTTAATCCAACTAACCCTCACACCAGCTTCTGTTCATCCCTTTAGCTCCCTTTAGCTCTCCCTCCTTAAACATAGCTGCCTCCCCAACCTCTCTTTCCTTCTCCCTGATATCCACTGCCCTGCTCACACAGCTTCCTCTTCAACTGTCACTTCACAGTCTGCTTTGCACCCTCTTATTCCCCATGCACAGCACCCTCCTCACCTGATGTCTTACACATATCCTCCACCTTTTACGCTCACTCCTTGTTCTTTACACACAGCCCTGCTTATTCTTTTAGTCCCTATCTCCCTTGTTTACAGCTCCTTACCCCCTCGCATATACCGGTAAACCCTGCTCACACCACACTTTTACATAAAAAGGTGTGAGCAGTTTTAACCAATTTTCCAATTTACTCCTATTATATAATTTGCTTTATTCTCTTGATATCCTTTAATGAAGATTCAGCAATGCACTACTGGGAGCTAGCTGAACAAAAGAAGTGTATCTGCACAGCCACCAATCAGCAGCTAGCTCCCAATCCTACCTGGATATGCTTTTCAATATAAGGATACAAAAAAATTAAGCAAATTAGATAATAGAAGTAAATTGTAAAATTGATTAAAACTGCTCTATCTTATTCGTGAAAGTAAATTTGTGGGTTTCATATCCCTTTAAAACCAACATAATCTACATATATGTTATTTTTGTAGAAGGAAATAAAAAACAAACAAAAAAAAAACACTTATTCTGCAAGAACGGGCACTAATGTGGTATATTATATAGATTAATCACAGTTTGTTGGGGGATTGTAAATAGTACAACTGCCATTTCAAGCTAAAGGCAGAGCTAAGCTGCTTTACAACTGTGCCACAATGCAGATATGAATCAACAAAAAGGGGAGGACAGGGGAGTTCCCTGGTTGTGTCTGAAACTCTATCGCATTTCTTTCTAATGGTAGTGAAAGTCCACACAATCCTATTTTTACAAATGGGAATTACATCACCTGGCGACCAGGAGGAGGCAAAGACACCCCAACTAGAGCATTCAACTATCCCTCCCATTTCCTCCTCCCTCCCAATAGTTCTTTGCCTTGTCTAGAAGGTAGTCAGAGATGTAGGTGCTCTGCACTTTTTATTATGACAATCCTCAATAGATAGTTCTTAGAAGAGAGGGTTAGGGGAGTAGCAGCTGAATTTCTTGTCCATCTCTAGTAGAGTTGAGCACATCAGCAACTTGGGTTGTCACAGAGAAGTTCTCTAGCCTCACTCTGTATACCAATAGTTTTTTTGCTCCTTCATCTGGTCCTCACCTGTTAGTTACAGGGGACAAATGCTCCGTGTCTTCATTCACAGGTCTTCATATGGGGCCGTTCACTGGAGCATAGGTAAGTTCCTTACTGCCTCCTCTTTCTCTGTACAAAGACTAGTTGCCTATTCTTTTATGGGAAAAAGTGTATGCTTGGAGCCATCACAGCCGGTATATACGAGCAGATTCACCTTACGACATTGGAGTGGGAGTTAGCTGGACGACTCTGAGGGTCCAGGAGGCTCTTGTGACACTTATCAAGTGTCTGAAATCTTGTGAGTATTATCGACTTACATTTATTGCGTATCCTACCCCATTGATTTCTGCACTATGTTGGCGCCTTCTTTTATCTCACTTTCTATCTTGTGTATACACCCTACTGTCCACCATTTTTTTGCTCATATGGCTAGTGCCGTTATTTCAAGACCTGGTGCGTGTATGTGATATAAACAGTTCTTAAGGTCCTTGATACTGAGGGCTCCAGTCTGCAGTCCGCTGTCTATAATGGTATCGGTACTGCATGTGCTTCTGGTCTGTTCGGAGAGTAAGACACAGGAAATCCAAAGCACTTTTGCGATCTGGGGACGTATTTGTTTGTTTGCTGTCAGAGACAGCATTCTAAACTATGGCACTGTTTACTTACTGTCTCTCCACCTCTCCCTCTACCCCTGTCAATCTCAGTTTGTATCGCGGCACATCATAAGCATGTGCTCCACCATGTGGCAACATCACAGGCTGGGGACTGTTGCAATCAAGGGGCTTTTTTTTAGTGTCAGTTTATCCGGGGATCCAGTATAAAATTTGACCTTTACGTTCAAGATGGAATGCCTTAGGTACTTGCTTAAGTAGGTTCTCAGAACTTTAGGAGTAACAGAGTTAAAAACGGCTGAGGCAAAACCAGCAGAGAAATTGGATATCGTCAAACCCAAACTGAACTTCTGACATCTTCCCGGTTCCCTCTCTGATAGCCAATATGATTTCCAAAGAATGGGAGAAACCCAGGATTTCTTTCACCCCTTCTTACTTTAAGAAATTGTTTACAGTTCCTAGCTCTCATCTAGATTTATGGAACAAAGGTTGATTGAGCCATCTCTACTCTAGCTAAGAGAACAACCGTTTCCACTTGAGGATAGTACTTCCTTTAAGGACCCAATGTATTGAAAACTCGAAGGATATCTTAGGAAGACTTTCCCACAAGGCGGTCTTCCTTTTTTAACTGGCAGTTACTATTGCCTTCTGCTGGGATTCATTAGTTATGGTTGAGTCTCCCCTAGAGGAAATTCAGGATCACACCGAGGTGCTCAAAATGGTTAGCTAGCTCTTTCTTCCTTTTTATTTTTTTATTTTTATTAAGGGTCACCAAGCAGTACAGAAAAAAAAAAAAAACATCTTACCATGTAAAACACTGATACATAAATTCACAAATGCATACAATGAGGCGCGCTGGGCCCCTCATCCTGCTGCAAACAACAACGATCACATTGAATGGTATTCACATCATACAGTACAACATAACACACCTTCTGACTGAGAATGAGGGCCATTTTTTGACCTTTCACGCTCCTAAAACTTATGGAAGACCAATGATAAGTAGGGGACCACTTTTGGATCCCATCCAAAAGGTAGAACCTAATTTTATTTTTTATATAGGAGGAAGACCTGATAGGCCACTCACAGACCATATACTTAACACAATAATAACAGCTGTAACTAACAAACGACTTATGGGTGCCAGATAATGGCTGATATAGACTTATAAAGTAGTCGCTGAATATAAATTTTGTTCTATGAAAATACAAAAGATTTGATTCTGGACAGTGATCTTACTTATAGAGAGACTACAATACATTTATGTCAAAGTGCAGCTTTTATGTATTAATAAGCTAAGGACACCTGCCTTAGGTTTGCAGGGTTCATTAGCTATGAGGTAAAGAATATTTAGCGCTTAGGATAGGGCAGAGACTAACTAACTCTGCATAGAGTTGCGGAGGATTTTAGTTGCTCCTATACGCAATAGTTCTAGGTATGGGGGGGGTACCTAGCAGGGCAATAGCCCAATTGCTGCAGTAAATGCCATACTCTCCAAAAACACTTTTGAACTAAAATGGCTAGCTAAATAACAATATAAATCTTCAGATTACCACCAATGAAGATACATGAGTGCGTGTTACCAATAGGGTGTTATAATAAAACTATTATACATATATAACTCTGAGGAATAACTCACATAAAGCTTTTAGCTATTTACTGAACAAAGTGCTATATTTTTACCCTCATGTATTGTATAGGCCACTTTTGAGCATCAATTACCTCTATTCTTAAAGGGACATTAAACACTAAATACATGCTAGATAGAATGATGCATTCAAAGAAAAGATTAGTCCATGACTAACATGTAGATGTATTTTTTAAAGTTTCATTAGTTGTTTAAAAAGTGACAAAATAAGTGTAAAGTTTTAGTTTCTATAAAACACTGGGAGCTGCCATGTTGTAACTTGTGTTACCTTCTCTGCTGTGGCCAATTAGGGACCGTTATACATAGATCACTAGAGTGTGCAGCCAATGGTTGTGCTGGATTTAACAGTGTTCTGCACTTCCATTTCTAACAGGAACGGAAAAGCTCACAATTTCAGAATGGAATTACAGGCAAAGAGCACAAAATAAATAATGAAAGTATATTGCAGAGTTGTTTTATATATGCAATTTATCATTTTATATTACCATCTCAAAGTGTTTAATGTCCCTTTAAATCTGAGGGCGAAGGCCTCTTTTGGACCTACATAGAGAAAGATAAACACAAAAGGAGGAGACCTGACTTTTGCAAAATAAATACAATATAATGAGCCCCTCTGAAATCTCAAGTATCTAGCAGGCATCGTTATCTGACTAGCTAACTAATAAAGAGCAAGGGATCCCCTGTATTATGATAAAATATAAGAAAATATAGGGAAATGTGTAACTAGGCTGCGCATAGGGGTCTACCAAGTAGCATAGGCTCTCATACAGCATATACAAGTAGGCTCTTTAGTATCCCATATCGCCAAGAAATGATAGCACTAGGTGGGCTAGTTAACCATATGGGGGCGAAAACATTGCATAATTTGAATTAAGACAACAAACTCACTACAGGGAATACTATTAAATGTTTGGAACAAAGGGGAATAACATTAGATCATATCTAGTAACTCTCTGGTTCAGCCCTTTAAGTGTGAATTATAAGGAAATCCGTTTGCCCTGCATCAAGCTCTTAACATACAAAACCCTGAAATAGGAGCGGGCTACGTAATGGACTACCATTTCTAGTCTGAATAAAAAGGCACAACATTAGTATTATCAGCTATTAACAGTTTGAACATTTTTTTTTTCCAATTATTTTTTTGAGGTTAATATAAATGTGTACAATGTATGTAGAATTGCCAAAACTTAAGTAATATAAACATTAGGATACAAGTCTAAGTAATAAAACAGTGTACAGTCAATAAAGTTAATACCAAAATACTATCAATGATATTATAGATCTTTTAGCATTCCATCAACTCCATTCCAGTACAGAAAAAGAGTCGGTTACACTTCAATATCTGTTTATAACTGGGGATTGTTAAGATCATGGAAATACAATATAGTTGATGAATTAGGTTGTTATCAAGGAGAAGGAAAAAAATAAATGTTTCTATAAGATTCATTTTCCTTTGCTTACAAAGTAAGCTCAATGTTGTACGGAGGGGGGGGGGGGGATAAGGGACAGTGGGGAAACCAAGCTGCCCGAAACATACAGGAGGAGTAAGGTTAAAGGCCAGGGGACAAGTATAGGGTGATCTAACTTTGAGGTCATATTGATATAGGAACAGACCATCCCCAGATCTATATAGTGAAGGGTTATAAGTGGAATTTAGATGGTGTCTCCCCTCAGGATTGCTGTCACCACTGGACGGAGACGGGAAAGGGGTAGTGGATATGACCCGCTCTACCCCGCAGAGCGGGAAAGTGTGAGGGGAGACACCTCTCCCTTCCTTCTCTTTTCCTGCCTCTCCAGGTATATATCATTGGAGCTAACATAGCCATACCAACCAGAACTCAGGTGAGTTAGTAGAAAGATCAGCCAGCAAGTATTATATATAATTAGCCCAGGTATGAAATAAGATGTTAGTAGTTAAGAGACATATCAAATAAGTAAATATTTTGTGCATACCTGCTATTCAAGTGGTAATTGCAGGCTTCTATGATAAAACTGGTAATATTGAAACCTCCTTTCGGTTTACATGACGGGAGGGGGGATTAGCAGATGTTTCTTTAATGAGGCATATATATAAAGAGTTTAAGGAAACAAAATTTGGTATATTACCCGTTAGCTTAACCCATAAACAGTAGGGGGGGAGAAATGTAGTCAGCAATCCTGCAGCGATTAGTTAATAGCTATAGGTAATTCAGAGATATCTGAGAGAACCTGGGTAGTATTAAGAGAAACCAAGACCACAGTAATGGAATATCACAGAATGAATAGGGACCAGACCAAACGTGAACCAAACTTTATATTTTATGGTCTAGCCATATCTGGGATTTGACAGAGCTTGGGAGTATCAAGTATGAGATAATCGGCTGCGATCTTGAGTGTAAAACCTAATACCGGGTAGGTTGGGTACGCACATAGTATGGGAATATAAATGAGTGTAAAACTGACATCCAGTATTACAAGCATATGTGTAGGTCACCTCCTAATATTAAAATGAGTTCTATCCGGATTCTCATTATTAGCTACCACTCAGCTAGTGTAGTAATTCTAAATAAATGTTTACTCTCAGCTAAGGGCCTTGGTAAACAAAGCTAATCTTACCAATATTTCTTACTCTTGTTTTATAAGGGTTATAGATAGCTCAAATTTCTATAATCCACTGTCTCGGCCGCAGACAGTGGACTGATTAGCAGGGTAAAATATAGGGAGGACCATATTGGAATATCACTTTATCACTTCCCACCTTTAATAAACGTTAGCATATCATTAGCTAAAAATGATATAAAACATCACCTCAACCATTATGTTGCACACCTGGGTGAAGATCAGTGTAGGACAGCATACAGTCACGTGAGGTTCTATAGACATTATCTTATCCCTCTTGTTAACTTAAATAGTACACCCAGATTGATTCACTATAGTAGCCACCTCACATTCAGTTCGAGCAGTCCTCCCATAATAAGAACACATAATCTCCCTGAACTATCTCCCTATATATATGCTCAGCCTCAGACTAAACAATAGAAGGTATCCCAATAAGTTAACTATAGTCAGGTTCATATTGGAGCTCTCCCCCAGCAAGAGGTGTGGTCCTTAGGTTATATTCTAACATAACAGTAAATTTGGATCAATTGATAACAGAAGAAAAGTATTACTATGCATAAACATCTAAACATCACAAAACAAATAATATTCTGAAAAGGAAAATCCCTCCCAGACATATGTCCTGTTTATGTGCCGACCAGTTAACAGGCAAGAGAGATAAATGTCTCTAATATGTTGACTTAGGTTTGTATATACAGTATATAAAATATATTGAGTATTAGTATGCGTCCGTAGGAGTGTTTAGCATAATATACATACAGCTCTTCAGTGTAGAGGCTGTAGTGATCAGCGTCCCTATTGTTTTAGAGATCGCTCCCATCCATATCGAGTAAGTTTACCCAATGCCAGATCTGTTCCTATAGTATAGTACCCATCTTGGCATAGGCAGCAAGTTCCCATCCTGTATTCGGTTCCCTTCCAGGCTGGTACCGTGGGTTACTCTGTCGGCTTCTGAGAGAGACGAGCCCCGCCATCTCTCCACATCTCGCCATTGGTATGCACCACTGCGGTAGGCCTAACCCGATTACTTGAACACGTTTTTTTATCAGAAAGTGAGTTACATGATCTGAATAAGACAGTTTTTGTCTGTAAAATCAAGTGGACAAATAACTGTAATAGAGCATATAAATTGAACATAGTGTACCGTTTATAAAATTAAAACAGCTACACTAAGTGTGAGCACAAGAATAATTAAACATTAATATACCAGTCGGGAGTTAAAGTAAACTCCTTTATAAAGCTTGTGCACAATCCGTACAGTCACCTCGGCCACCAACATGCCGTACCCAGCATGTCCGCAAGTGTCCAGCAAAAATGAGAGAATACTGACCGGAATCAACAATCTCTTACATAACACGCAAGCAACCATAGCTTGGACTGGAAAAAATGTGTTTTTAGGAGGACCATTGACATTGGCTTTCCAGATCCCAGAGTAAAGTTTTGAAGCTAACCCACACCTGTTCGCCAGACCATATCGAAAGTTGGGCCGCAGCTGTGGGAGTCTGCCTCTCTCCCCGGTACATCCAAACAAAGCAAGGTATCCACAATGTCTTGACAGTCCTCCCAAAAGCAAGTGCCGGCACTTCTAGTCGGCACCCAAATATTAATAAATTACCTTCTTCGCACCCCGGCATGTGTCTCAAGTGGAGTAGAGTCCCAGTCCTGTCTCATACTCCTGCGAGGCTCTAATTTGCGTTTGCTCAATCTGAGTTGAAGTCGCTGGTTCCTTGTTTGTTTTAGGGTCTGGCATGGTAGCTCGGGGTGTAGCTGTAGATGAACCCATAACTGCTTCTGACTTGAGTATGCTGAGCGGGAGGTCATCTATAGTATAGGTGATGGCTACATGCGGCAATTCGGTGATGGTGCATTTTTGTTCCCCTGCGTTCATCTCATGCGTTCTACCTGCATGTTCACCCCCAATAGAAGCACAGCACTCGCTCAAATGTATGGCGCTATGTTGCAAGCAGGGGTCTATCTCATCCGCAATATTGGGCTCAGCATGGTCTTCCTCTATACCTGGGATTTCCATGAGCCGGTCGAATCTAATAAATATCTGCTCAAATTTAGCAAATAAGGTTTGCACCTGCAAAAGTAGGTTTTCCATGTTCAAAAGAAGTAAAGCAATGTTGCAGTAGAATGGTTAATACTGCTTTACCCCGGGTTACGGGGGTGGGGGTGTATATAAGTAGGCCGCCACCTCCGACGTCTACAGTTCAGTCCGAAAACTACTAATGCTGCTCCAACCAAATATATATCTCTGTATTCGGCACAGTCTTGGTTAACAGGATTTATCAAATTCTGCAGAGGATGAGATATCAGGTGGCAGATAATCGGCGGATTCTCTCCCTTGCATTATCAGACTCTAGGTTTGCAACCGTTCATGGCCGTTGCCCCGACACTCCCCCTAGCACTTTAATTTGTGACGCCATTATCCAAATTGCATCAATGCCAAAAATAGCCAACTCTAAAGCTGAGCGGTCGTACATCTCCACAGCTCTGCCCATGATATAACTATTTGCAAAATTAGTGACCGTTTCAGCTCAGAAATCTGAACACTTTTGTGGACCAGAAAGCCCAGTGGTCTCGCACAACTAAATTTTCAGAGGGATACAAGCTTGCTGAGACATCACGACCTTAAAGTGTCTGCGACTGCAGACACATTCAGGGAGCGGCCATCTTGCGGCCTCTGCAGGGTTTGGAGTGAGGACCGGGACTGACTAAGACCTGTTGCCCTATCCTTAAACCAACTACGCTGCCTAATTATGGAGTCTCCGGATCGCATCATGGATCAGATACACAGCTTTCTTGATAGCTGCCGGACAGCGTTTGAACTTCAATTTGTATTAGCTCTGCGGCAATCTACAGTGCAGTCTCTAACACACGCACCTCTATATGCTCTTGACACTGAACTCCCGGTGGGAGCGACACCGTGTATGCACCAAGTGATCACTGCCAACATGAGGGTGCTACTCTACAGACAACACAAGTTGGAACGGACTCTAGACGGAGGAGGCCATGCGACTAATACGTCAGAAATTCTGCCTTCTGAGTCAAGCGGCAGACCTCAGCTAAAGCCTCAGCATCTGCTGAATGACTGCCAGATCTATTCCAGCTGTGGCCACAGATTTAGTTGGAGCAACACAGTACCCTGGAATCCCCACACTTCGATATCTAAACGGGAGTGCCCTGTAAAAACTGACCATGCTATACGGACTGTTGGGGTGGGGTAAGCCCCTTGGTCGGAGTCATCCGCAGCTGTAGCTGGCGGACATTAGAGGATCCATGGACTTCTCAACAAGGGCTCTATCTGTTATGGCTGCTTTATAGAACTCTCATGCTGTGACTCTATCTAATGCCTTCTATATATATGTCTGCTACCCTGGCTTCATCCACACTCTGTTGCAGCCAGTTCACAAGGTTTATTTAAAATTGTGTCTTTCCATGTTTTATTTGTTGTTTATTTTTCTAACTTTTCATAATGACTATATTACCAAGTCCTTACTGTTGCTTGAAAAGATATAAGCTGTCTGTTAACCCTTGGCCTATGGTGTGCTCTGTAGTCTCCCACATGTTGCTTCAGGAACAGTACTTTGTGCAGATAGTGGGGTATCTATCAAACCTTGTCTACCAATGTATATACTTATTATGAATGGTCTTACTTACTAATGTTGGATAGATGGGGAATTTTCATTTCTGAGTTTCCCTATTTAAACTTAATTCCTCCTTTCCCACCACATTTCTTAATATGCCTTGTTGTATAGTTTTGAGCATAGCTATTTCACTATTGGCATATATAACGTATCGTATTTCTTTATATTTTATTTACATAGCCTATTGTGTGTTTAAACTCTTCCTTTTAATGTTTTATATGATGAAGATAGTTCTAAGTGCATTCTATTATGTTTTAAACGGTGAGATAACTCTGAATATACGAAAAACACCACCTCCTCCCCCCCCCCCCTCTACATTAATGTATCCCCTACTTTAGGGGAACTACCAAGGCGGTTTGTCTTGTCTATACCGCACCTTAACTATAGCTTTTAATTGCTCCCTAAGTACCTTCTCCTTCATAATACAATAGGAATGTGTTTATATGCCCTGTCTAGATCAGCAGGAAAGATCACTTACATGCCACCTACACATGCTATTTTAACACAGCTTTTAGTTAACTTTGTGGAGGTGTTCCAATATTTTATTATAAACCCATTTATCAGTAAGGGAGCTTTACATAATATTACCCAGAAGAATAAAAAATGAGTTTTTTCAATAAGGGTCCATGAGTGGCCCTCTCCAACTTATGTCCACCTACTTTATATTCTATCTACGATAATCCCATATAGCCCGGAAGTGGCTGCTTGGATCATATAGTAGGTCTTCAGCTACCATGGTGTTTAGTGTATAGTATGAGCAAGTAATTGTCTTTCAATCATTTGGTTTACCTATTTGTCATTGTTTGCAGCTTACTCTGTAATAATCTTCTGTTTTCTTTTATATTGTATATTGGCAATTACCAAATGTTTATTTTGACAAAAAACCTCAATAAAAGATAAGTTTAAAAAAAAAAATACAGGATTGGCAGTCTTAGCCAGGAGGGCTCTTTGGCTGAAAACCTGGTCAGCTGACATGGTTTCAAAATCTAGATTGCTTTCTTTAGCTTTTAAATGAAAGACCTTATTTGTGCCAGGATTGGTTTCCATCATTTTAGCAGTCACTGGAGGGAAAGGAGCTTTCCTCCCTCAGGATAAGAAGTCCAAGCCAAAAGGCAGGTCTTTTGGTCGTTTTCGATCCTTTCGTCAGAATAAGCCCCAGCGAAACTCTTCTAACAAATCTGATCATTACAGGGGCACATGGAAGCCGAACCCAGTATGGAACAAGAACAAACAATCCATGAAGTCAGCTCCAGACTCCAAGCCTTCATGAAAAGGTGGCCCTCGAGCCAGAGTTGTCTCAAGTAGGGGGTAGGTTATGTCTGTTTAAGGGGGTTTGGACCCAGTCTATTCAGGACCCTGTCACGGTTACAGGATAGGCTTCTGGTCTAGACCTCCAAGAGGCAGGTTTCTGTTGTCCCAAGTTTCAAAAAGGCTGGAAAAAATACTGGCCTGCCTTTATTGCATTTTAACCTTATGCCGTGGGGGTGTTTGTTCCTTCGGGTTCTATAAAAATCTCTATTGTCCAAAAAAAAAAAGGGTAACTTTTAGACCTATTTTAGATTTAAAATGTCTAAATAATTTCTTGTGTCCCCTCATTCAAGATGGAAAAAAATCAGATCTATTCTCCCCTTGTCCTCCAGGGTTAATTTATGACTACGGTTGACTTGGTCGCATATCTTCACATTCCTATACGTAGAGATCATCATCAGTATCTCAGATTTGCTTTTCTGGACAAACATTTCCCAGTTTACAGCTCTTCCCTTTGGTCTGGCTACGGCTCTTCTGGCAGTGGTCAGACTACTACAAGGCATTGCTGTGGCACCCTACTTGGACGATATCTTGGTTCAAGCTCCATCTTTTCAGTTAGCGGCCTCTCTCACAGAGAGGTTACTTTGGTGTCTTCAGAGTCATGGTTGGAAGGTAAATTTAGAAAAGCATTCTCTCGTGTCTCAGACGAGGTTAAATTTTCTGGGAGTGATTATAGATTCACTGACTATGAACATCCCATAGCCAAACTCCAATCAGCATGTCAGAGTTTTAGAGCTACCGACTATCCTTCTGTAGCTCAGTGTATGGAGGTAGTGGGGCTTATGGTGGCAGCATCAGAAAGCCATTTGCTTGTTTTCATTTTCGACCTCTACAGTGGTGCATGCCAAGGCAAT